>NC_034410.1:86911139-86958643 GCF_002078875.1 Numida meleagris | reverse complement strand
AAAGCGGCAGCGCAGGGCCCCCCATTCCCTCCCGCGCCCTGCCGGGCCGACAGCGCCCCTCGCCCCGCCCACCCGCGGCCCGGAGCAGCCCCTCGCCACCGAGCCGCGCCCTGCAGCCGGCGGGATGGGTTCCCGTGGGTCCCGGTCCGGCTGTGGAAGTCCTGAGGGGTTTGGAGTTTACTGCCCTGCGGCGCCCGGGGGGACTGGGGATGTCCTGAACGCGGGGTGGTCTCAGAGAGCGGATGCGGTGTGGATCCAGCTGCACACAGCCTTCGTGCTGAAGCAGCTCTTGTGGGTGGATGATCAGCACGAAGCAGGCAAAAGTACTTTCAAACGAATAGAAGTTCCTTTTTATTATTATTTTTTTTTTCCCTTCTGGTTTTGGAACGGGCTAAGCTCACTTCGCAACATTAGCTTATAATCTGGATTCAAAAATCATCAATACACAAATGCCTGGTTGTCTAATGTGAGTCTGTATTTGGCACAGCCATTTTTCCTACAGGCATGAGGCATGTAGAAGTGCATTAAATTTTGGATGCTATTAGATAGCATCCAAAAGAGAGCTAGAAAAACAGTGAAGGGTCCAGAGGACAAGAGTTACTAGGAGCAGCTGAGGTCCCTGGGTTGGCTCAGCCCAGAGCAGAGGAGCTGAGGGGAGGCCTCATGGCGGCTGCAGCTCCTCACAGGGAGCAGAAGGGCAGCGCTGAGCTCTGCTCTCTGGGGACAGCGACAGGGCCCGAGGGAACGGCATGGAGCTGTGTCAGGGGAGGGGCAGCTGGGGGTTAGGGAAAGGTGCTGCACCAGAGGGCAGTGGGCACGGCACCAAGCTGCTGGAGTTCAAGGAGCATTTGGACACCACTCTCAGATGCAGAGTTTGAATTTTGGATGGTCCTGTGTGGGGCCAGGAATTGGACTCCATGATCCTTGTGGTTCCCTTCCAACCAGGGATATTCTGTGATTCTATGGACCTGGAGATTTCTGATACGCAAGTATCCAGTGAAGAAGGCAATGAAAGAAAATCTTCCGTCAGTAGATATATGCATTAGTACATACAAACATGTATAGAATGCTGGGCAACCTGTGGATCCATCTCCCACAGAAATGACTTGGCACCACCTCCGCATCTCTGTGCTCTATGCAGTATGATCACAGCAATGGAGTTGCAGGAAAGCCAGGCAAGCTCCCTCCCCAAGCCACTAGCCCTACACTCACCGTTAACTCAGAAACAGCAAACTATAGACATTCTGCAGGCTAGCCTGTAAGATCTCCCTGCAATATGGCAGGAGATGGAAGAAGACGACCCTTCTTCCTTTGGTCTGCTGCACTAGGGGCTCAGGAGGAGTGCCTCAGAGGGCCACCATAGGCCCTTCACCTCTAGATGAAGAATTACTAGAGGTGGATCTGCCTCTAGCACAGCTGGCCTGGAACAACACCACTGTGCCAGGGCTCCCATCAGTGTGGCCATAGCAATAACATCAAGGGTCCAGGCACCCAGCTCTTATCTACTCCACAATTTCTATGCCCAGAATTAGCTGGGAGGCAATCCGTTAACATCCAGTAGGCTTGCCTGTGAGATGGTCTCCTTTCCCATTCCCCATCCCTGCCCCTCGTGAAGGGGTTAGGAAAAGGCTCTTCAATGAGAGGGTGGTCGGGCCCTGGAACAGGCTCCCCAGGGCAGTGAGCACAGCCCCAAGCTGCTGGAGTTCAAGGAGTGTTTGGGCTCCGCATTCAGACACAGGTTTTCAGTTTTGGATGGTCTTGTGTGGGGACAGTGTTGGACTTGATGATCTCTGGGGGTCCCCTCCAACTCAGGATGTTCTGTGGTTCTATGTCTACGCAAATTTGTGGAAACAAATTAAGAAAGCTTAAGAGCTCTGTGGCCCAAGCTACCAAGGTGCAGAGCAGCTCTCGTCCAGCACTGGGGTAACTGAATGCAGCACTATCCATGAGCCAACAAGGCTTGCCTAAGGTCCAGGCTTTTAAACCACCACAACTACTTAGTTCTCTCCTCAGAGCTGGTGATTGATATTTGACTGGTCAGAGTTCAGATGACACAACCATGTAAATGCGTCTTTGGCTTTTTTTATATTGTTGGATCAAGAACTTTGTATCATCTTCTGTCTTTAGGAAGATATCCGACCTGTTTCACACAACCCAATTTTGAAACCACAACATAAGATGAAGGGCAGCATTTGCTGTCCTACAGAGTTATCCATATTTATTAAAGAAGAAAATTGCCAGAACTGCAAGTACAACCCTAGATAAAGATTTGACCCTATTCCTGGTTCTTCAGGAAATTGCTTTCCAGCACAATCTCATATTTTCTGAAACGACATCCTATGTAACATCAAGTGTTACAGGAGAGAACTGAAGACTTAAATCTACCATGGTAGAAGAACGTGAAAATGATGGTGTAGACTTGAAATAAATCCTAGTCATGTTTGACCAAAGTGGGTTAGAGCACACTTGAGATTTCTTGTTGGTTTCTTTTTCTCCTAAATATCGCTCATTTTATTACATACTATCTCAATATTTTCCAGGTCATTTGATTTCCTTTTGCATCTTTCTCAATGCTCAGATTCTCAGCCTTTGCAAACAATTGTTATCTGTTGTGTTTTTGTGGAGCACCTAGGATAGCTGTGGCTGCAGCCTCCCCACAGTTGCAAGCTGACTGGGACAGGAGACTTCTGGATCATGTGCATAAAGGCATACACCTCAAAAAGTGCTGGTAATACAAGAGAGAGAAGTACCTTCCTCTGCCCTCTTACCCTCTACCCTCTTCTACTTAAAAGCTAAATTTCCCCCTTCAGAATTAATTCCTACTCATTGACTGTTTTTTAAATGTTATCATAATAAAAATCACATTCATTACTAGCATCTACAAATGTGAATCATAGATTTGTATTAGAAATGAACTAGAACCACATGCACGTGTAGGTGCATAATCTGGTATGGTCAGCTAAGTCTGTGTCACTTAGTTTCAAAGACTGCTCTCTGTCTTCTTCGGTATAGTGGAAAGGTCAGACCTCCCGTGTCTGATAGACAATTTTTTTTAATTCAAAACAGAGTTATTAGCAGGGGTTAACAATAAATTTTAAATATTTCACATTGAAAAGGAAAACAAACTTAGTATAAAAAAGTAGCAAAATAGCAGTTTAAAAATAGTTTTCTACACAGTTTGAACAAATGATAGAAACTTTGCAATGATTTTCTGCAGACAGATGTCCTGTTCCCAATCTACAGCTCTCTATCCACGCTTCCATTTTGTTTTCACTAAAGATGCAACATTAGGGGGCCATGCTAGTGACAACATTGTCTACTTTCTTTGAGTACTTCCAGATTAAATGTAGAAACTACATGCTGTGCTTCTGGATCCTGCATGGCTGCAATAGTTTTAACTGAATGCAAATGAAAGGCTATAGCATGCCTCAGACTAACATCTTTGAAGGCATCTTGAGGAGATCTTCAAACGTGATAGCCTGGAGCCTAATTGTGCTTTTTAATTATGTTAAGACAGTTTGAATGAGCCAGTGTGATAAATTACAACCACACCTTTGGCATGCCAACACATACTTCTGAGGGAGTACTCTAAATTTGCAATGCACAGCACTAGCATGTTTTGCATATGATCATTTTCATGTGATGGAGTCAGGAAAGCAACAGTCCATCAGCCCAGAAAGAATGCTCTTGACTCCTGCATGGAGGGGTGTACCACTGGCCACAGCACTTTCCAGGCATCTACTACTTTTTAGCTCTACTTTTCATCTGAAAGGCATTTGAAATATAAGAATAGAAGACAATGGTAGCACCTCCTAGACCATACTTCTAACTTCATAACTTTGCTAGTGATCAAAGGGAAGGAAGTGATTCATACTTTCATGGCATGAACATGGTAATCTGTTCCTCCTTATATTGTTTCCAGACTTCACTCAAGGACACCTTCTGCTCCTCCGTCCATGATCTCACACAAGCTTATGTTCCCCCCACAACAGTTAAAACAGCTTTCCCTAGTCTAACCCTTCACCTTTTTTTACTTTTTTTTCCCTATCTATCTTTCTGAAGCAACTTTTGTAGGAGGAAAGATTACTATCCAGCACAGTAGTGCACTGCTGAGCCAAAACTCTGTCTTTCCTGTAAAATAATATCCTCCACACCCTGACAGTGACAATACTTCTGAGAAGGAAGGGTGCTTTGAGTCTTTATGCATAGTCAGGCATCTGACCATGGATGCTGGGAATTGTATGAAATGTACTAACACACGAGCTTATCTTATTTCACCTGCATTACAGCTTGTCCAAAGAGGTTTCAGATAGCCCCAATTTGATGAATCTGCTCCTATCTTCTAGCTAAGATGTGTGTTCCCCAATGTAAGATCTGTCACATTGAAACAATTTAAACAGTGTTTTTAGTGATCCGGTCATTTTGACTCCCATGAGGTCGTGATGAGCGCAGAAACTTTTTCCACTGGAAAAAAACCTTGTGTCTAACCCTTAGGAAACAAATTGTCACCATTGGTGTGTGAGTGCTGTGGAAGCACACAGCAGAGCAGATGCCATTTAACCAGTCCAGGCGGGTTGGAACCTGTGTTTTGTGAAGGGAGCCTAAAAGTTTCTAGCCACAGAGAACGGTAGGAAACAAACTGCAAGGAAAACAAGGAAGTACTGGTAAAGACCAGCTGATGGGATCAGAGAACTTTTCAGTAAGTTTTGATAATGAGCATTTTTCCACACATACAAGCAATGAGATAACACACAAAAATTATCTAAATTAATAACACTTTCAGGGTGAATTCCAAAAGCGGGTAATTGCTCTTTATCCTCCCATGGAGAAGATCTCAAATATCCAGAGGTGAGGAAGCAGTGCCTCCACTGCTTCCTTATCTTGCAGTTGCTGTCTGGAAGGCAGAGCTGAGTGGGCTGAGTGTCAGATTGCTCACCTTAAGCTCCTTTTCTCTTTCCTCCAGGTGAGAATAAAGTTAGAGCAGTGTGGGAAGGAGAAGCACTTCAATCATCTTTCCGGATGAAATTTGGAAATCTTCTCTAAAATTAAACTTTTCCCCCGGTTACCTCCAGCTGTCTTCATAACTTGACAAAGTCATATTTCTTTTTGTTTCGGTATAGATGCTTTAGAGCAAACTTGTGAAATCAGTCATTTTAAAGGTGACTGAAACTTTTTGGCTTTTGAGAAATGTCAAGAGACGAGAGACAAAAAAGGCAAGAATCACTTGCGATGTCTAATCCTGATTAGTAATGGTTATTAACTCCAAAATGCATTACATTTCTTTATAAAGCCAAAAAATCTCTTATGTTTGCTTCCCACCCTGTAGTAAAATACCTCGCTTTACAAGAAGTAAGATTTTGTTTTATAAATGGAGAGTTATTTTATGTGATTACATATTTACTACGCACTTCTTGTTATTTTGTGAATTACTAGTTTCACGATGTGACTGTAAGAGTTATTATAGGGACTGTTAAGAAGAAGGAGATATAAAAATTATGTGTAGAAATATTCCAAGGACTATAGTTAGTGTCTATTTTTATTCAGAAATCTTGCATGCCTATACGGCCAGAGGGTGATTTCAAACTGTGGCTCTCTTTGCATTTATGATGTGTTAGCTGCCAAAATCTTCAGCAAGTAAAAGCTATTTGGCCGTGCTGCCAAATGTGACACCCCTCTGAAATACTTCTGTTTGCTGTGACTCTCACAAGTGAAATGCCTTTTGTTTGAACATTCAGATATCAATAACCCATCATGGCTTGACTATCCCTTTTATACAGCACCTGAGAATACAGTTACTCGTGCTAGATCTCAAAGAATTGTAAGGACTCAATGTTGATTGTAAATCCTAGAGTAGAATACAATCATAGAAATATTGAGGTTGGAAAAGGCCTCTAAGATCATCAAGTCCAACCACCAACACCTTACCACCATGCCTGTGAAACCATGTCTCTCAGTGCCACATCCACACGGTTCTGGAACACCTCTCGGGACAGTGACCCCACCACCTCCCTGGGCAGCCTGTGCCAGTGCTTCATTGCTCTTTCTGAGAAGAAATTTTTCCTAATACCCAACATGAAGCTCTCCTAGTGCAGCTTAAGGCCATTACCCCTTGTCCTATCACTAGTTACCTGCAATCCGCAGATCATTTTTGCAACTATGTATACAGCATAAATTACTTGTGGCGTGCTGACTGCGAAGCATACAAGAATTTCAGTCAACTGATCAGAATTTAAGGGAGATAGATAGCTAAAATCAGGATCTGAAGAACATATATCACCTTCTCACTGAAGTTTCTTATCCTTACCACTTAGATTTGTAGCTGATGCGTGTCTGAGGCAGGAAAGAGTAAAGGAACAATTTTCAATCCTATAGCATGTTTTTGTTTAATATTTGTATGAGACTTTATTGGCAAGGAAAGATCTACAGCCGTGGATACTGCTAGAGTTGCACAAATTTTCCACTGTAAGTCCTATGCTTTTGGTTTTATTTGAATGTGCTACAATTCAAAACTTTGGGGTGGTTCTCTGACAGGTGTTTGTCTCATAAATGATTTAATTTTCAGAAGAAATTAGACAATTTTGTTTAAAGAAAGTTAAAGTTAGGGAGAAAAAAAATGCATTTTTCAAAACGGAATGATTCTTACCCTTGTTTTGTGGAAAAGACCCAGGCTGTCTCAAGAAGGTGAAATGCTTACATGGAAGTAAACAGGATGAGACAGCCAAGAAAATGCCTTTTGTTGTCTCTTACAGAACAATTTGCATAAATTTAATGGAAGAATAATTTACTGAAAACTTTGTTTGGAGATACTCTGTAGAATTTACTTGGAGACAAACAACTAAATTTTCTGAAACCCCCAAAGAGGGTATTTCTTCAGAGCTTAGTATGCAGGACAGATGTGAGATACAGGGATAAAAGAAAATGGCAGAATGAAGAGGGGCACAACAAGTGATGTGAGAATGGGGGGGATGTGCATGAAGCAAATCTGTGCTAGATGTCAGCAAACTCCAGATGCAGGAACTACCTTCACAAGTCTTGTCTGTCTGACGGTCAGGGACTCTTGGCTTTTCCACACTTATGAGATACTGCAGAAGTTGAATCTGTTCTGTAATCAAGTGTGTTAATTTTTTTCCTTTATTTATAGTTTTCCCATGTTGCCCTTTATAAATGTTACTGGTATATGGACTTGAGCTTAATGTTTACCGACACTCGTGTGACAGCTTTTGGAGATGAAGCGTCTCATCAGCTTAGGTTCAGCTGTGAATTTGGCCTTATTTCAAAAGGGACATCTGAAAAACACGGTTTCATCTTGAAATGTGAGTAGGAATTACAATGCATTTTTATAAAATTGTGGCCCAGGAATGGTGGAGTACAGGATCACTGTGTAGATTTATCAAGGAGTTAATGTACACTCCAAGACTCTCCATGCTGCTGTTACTTATCAGGAGAAATCTGCTCCTACAAGACCAGTTTCTGGATAATGAACCATAATTTGGGCTTTTTTTCTTTGTAGTCTCCGAAATTATTCTTTTATATATTTGCATTTTTCATAGGACTACAGCTGAGGCTCATTACATCTAGGATCCTGTTCTAAACAATAGCTAAGACATTGGTTGTGGATGAAGGTATGAGCAGCCTCGTGATACAGGGCAGTCATCCCATTTGAAATTCTTAAGCTGACCTATAGCTCAGAATTGGATGAATCTTTGCCATGGAATTTTTTTTTACTCTGTTTCAAATCTTTTATCATCCTAGTACAGAGTGCTTTTTTAACCATTCCTGTGGGCTATAAAATAAATATAGAGGATTAAAGGCTTGAAGAAATCTCTAGCCTGCAAAATCTTTAAGAGAATTTGCCACCTAGCAACAGCAAGGAACATGTGTCTGCTTAGAACAATCAGTGATTGTGTGATTCAGAAGAAACCTCCACACTGTTTATAACCACAACTGTAACTTGTGTAGGAAGGAAAAAGGCAGCAAAAGACTCAGGTTTCATCAGGGACAAAAGGATTTCATTACCATAAGAAGTCCCTAACAGGGTGACAAATAATCAAGACTAAAAAGAATGTGTGAGACCAGCAGAAAGGGAAACAATGACGTTCCTATTATAGCAGTAGGTTTTACAATAAGTGATATGTCAGCTTTTTCACTGGGAATTGTGCTGAATAACTTAGTGATTTTAATTCATCAGCAAATGAATACTTAGATTAGAAGCTCTTTTCTTTTCAAATTTGCATTTACCGCTTACTCATGCAATAAACATCACATTCCTTGAGAAGTATGAATTATTTGCACATTATTTCAAATGTACTGTTTCCCAGTGTTAAGGATTCAAAAATACAGATACTCTGCTAGTTTGTATGTTAGATTGTAGGAAAAATATGTGAACAGTATGAGAGGAAGCGTAGCTGCAACATACATGAGCTGGCTGGCTATCAAAATCCCATTGGTCTGCATTTTCTGGTGCTAAAGAGGTAGTAGTAAAAATTACACAGATGCTAATGCACATGGATTCTGCTCAGACCGCTCTCGCATATAAGAATGCATTTCATTGGATATCAGTTACCCTAGTTGCTCTATCTTCCTACCATTTTTTTCCTTCTTAGAGGAAAGAAACCGGGGATATCCAAGGACACTGTGCCTTTCATACCTCCCAGACCTCTGAACTGTTGATACTTGTTAAGGAATTTTACCCACGTGATGTTGTTAAATCAACCTGGATCTGTTCTTAAAAAAAAAAAAAAAAAAAAAAAAAAAGCAGAGTAAAAAAACACATTGTTTCAATATAAGTTATTTTTAAAACATAGGCTGTAGTTTCTCCCTTACAAACCAATTTTAACCCAGCAAAGTCATTGTTAATACTCATTGCTAACAAACTACTTTTAATACTTAAAGATAGATGATGTATTGTTCCTAAATTAGGCTACTTTACTATTTGGAGAAATCACTAGCCTAGCCTCTTAGAGGCAGCTGCTGGGACTCAATTCTGTTTCTGGCAGCAGGAGAGTACATGCTGGAGTATCAGAATTGGAGCAGAAAATTGTAAGTGCAGCTGAAATGGAATGGGAAGCAGCAAGCTATTGCCAAGGGAACACAGGGATTTTGGTAATAAGTACCTTGAGTGAGTTTATACAAAATACAAAAAGTTCCAGAACAGATGATGTAAATAATGGAAAAATACTACTAAAAGTATTTCACAGAACTTGACATTTGTACTGAATTGCTAGTGACGTTTCAACCATCATAATATAGCCAGGCCCCAGTAGGCAACATTTTTCAATGGGAAATGAGATATTTAAGCAGCGTGATGGTGGATTGTGGACTACTAATGGCAGTCCTTACTTGGTAACACTTCCATGGATGTAGATCAGTGCACTGGTTCAGATATGCTCAAGACACTGTGGATGTTCCTGTAATAAGAGCAAGTTTGCAAAACACAGAGGGAAATCACTGCAGAGTCCAAGCCCTCCTGCTTCACAGTTAATCTCTTTCAGCAATTGATCAGAATGTGAAATCTGGTGGCATGTTTTGCTTGAGGAGAATGTAATTTTATAATCAAATGTTCCTTTGGTCCCAATTATTTGTAATCATGGTAAAAGTCCTGCTTCTCTGAAGACAAGAGAAAGCAGTCAATGAGAAACGATTTGTGTTTTCAAAGCTCCAGGCTTCTCCTCAGCTGCTATTTAGCCCACAAGCGGCCTTTGGATTCCCAGGACCTCATTCAGAGTTTTTATCTGCCATGTAGAGATATCCATTTTGATTTGAGCTGCTCTCTGTCCGCTGTAATACTGACATGTAGGACAGGGATACCAGCCCTTTCAGCAGGACCTGTGCTACAGCTGTGCTTTGTCTGCTTCTCTGCCTCCTCAGAAGTGAGGACTGAGGTGCTGAGGGAATACGGAAAATAAGGTGATATTTCTTTTAGCACTAGCGGAGTTTGTTCTTGATTTTGAAAGAGATCTGATTAGGATTCCAAGAAATAGGTGAGGCAGATATAAGAAGACAAGGGAAAGATATCCACATTGGCCAGGGCAGCCTTGCATCCAGGTCACATATGCAGACATCAGAAGCAGATTGGATCCCTGCTCGGCCAAGTTCAAAACATGTCCTTGAAATTAAATTCTCGCTTTGCATGTGTGTGCCTGGCTGTGGATATTTTCAGGGTAGTGTCCTGTTTTGAAGAAGTCTGAGACAGGTTTTGTCTTCATCCTGATACAAAACAAAGTCAGCCTCGTACTCTTGCAGTTCTTACCTAACTCTATAAAAAAATAATATATTCAACAGCAGATTTTCAGCACCAATATTTTCCTTGTATACTTGTGATTTGCTGTTTTTCTTTTTACATATAATAGAATTGGAACTAAAATATGTGATATGGAGCAACACATAATATGTTGAACAACGTTCCTGCAGGTTTACTTTTCTTCCAAAACAAATGGCGGAATGGTTAGGTTCCACATCAGAATGTATTAATGCGTGGGTTTTTTTACTCCTAATATTCTTTCCAATATCTGGAGCTAGTTTAAGACACGCTCTTCCCCTTTAAAAACCTTCCTGTTGGAAATTGAAAGTGTGCTGTTGGCTTCATACATCATTTTAGTTCCTTCTTTTAAAAGTCATATCCCAAATATGAGTTTCAGAGAAAGTTAAGCATTCCAAGGACACCTTAAAAAAAGGCATGAATACCATTTTTCTGATAGAGATTTTGTGTATCTGGGCAAATTACAACAGACTTAATGTACATGATGAAATTGCACTATAGCCATGGAGACCGTATCATATTGTTACCTACCTATTTCACATTGCTTCTCCTTCCCTGTTAACATTTACATCTTCAGACTTTTTTTCTCCCAGGAGTTTATTTTCAGCAGTTATCCTCATTTTTTAATACAGCAAACCTGCTTTTAGTTCATCCTGTTACACTTGATTGGAATCCTCTAACAAAGAAGAATAAAACCCAATGAACTGTATCACAACCTTACAGTTACTTCATTGGGATCCCACTGAATGAAGCTCTGTGGTAAGAGACCTTCAATCATTGTCCTAAAACTGTCCCCGTGAAAGCTGAATGTCTATCATCTCATGAGCCCTCTGGGAATAGGCACAGGCCAATAAAAAGCATTTTTGTTAATCTCTACATCCTATAGCCCAGCTTCTTCGAATCTCACACTCTCTCTTTCAGAAACTTGGCTGTAATTCTTCCTACCATCTGATAACTTTTAGTATTTTTTGTTATTCTCTGGTCGGCTGTTAGAGGTATTGATGTATTAAATTCTACAGCATTTACTTTCTATAGATTCCAGCCTCAGAGAGCATCCCAGGACAGACGTCACATGAGTCACACATGACCTCATACTACTCCAAGAAAGAAATGAAACACACAATTTAGCTAAGTGCTTTAATGATTTCTGGTTGAGACATGCTTCTGTGTATAATTTTATCCTTTTCCAATGAATGACAGACAAGATTTTGAAACTGGTGATTGAAGGGAAACTTAGAAGAGTTTTTAGATGAGAAGGTAAGACTATTAAGTTCAGCCTTGGCAGAAGACAATACAGGGAATTATGATCATGGACAGAAAAGCTAAATTTAGTCCTTTCCTTTCAAATTTTTATCTGAGATCAAGGTTCTATTGTTGATACTTGCCTTTCTTTGTGCTAAGCCATAAACTTTAAGTGATATGCTTCCACATAAAAAAAAAAACAATATGATCCAAAAAGGACATTTAAATCTTTCATACTTTTCTAAGCCATGCAGCTCTTAAGCCTCAGCCAGTTCATTGTAAACCATACAATTTGAGAAGGCATTCTTCAGCGAGATTTAATTTTATGCAATGGAAGGGTTCAGTGTTTTCAGACACATATAAGATATAAGCAAATTACTAAGTGTCCTCTATTCCTCATCACTAAAGCAAAGAGGACATGCAAGAAGACAGCCTAAGCAAGTTTTCAATACTTTTTCAATTCTTTCAATTCTTTTAAGAAGAAAAATATTGTAAAATATTTAGCTAAACAATAACTTGAATATATATGGATAGACTGGATCTTGTTGCTCCTGAGTAACACATAGAATGGAAACCCCCGCTATCACCATTTCCAGCCTAGGAGTTAAATACTTGATGAAGGCTTTGAATCAAATTTAGTGATTCACACAGAGTTCTCTGACAGGATATGTTCCCAGACAGTCCACGGATAGGAATCTTAGTATGTATGCAACACCTTTGTTCAACAAAAAAAAGAGATATTGGGTTAAGTTACAATTTCTAATACTAAATTACAGTGATGGTTCATGTAAATGCCTCTGCATCTGGAATGCTCAGGAACTATGCAACATTTGTGGTAAGGAAAACCTGAGCTAGTCAGCCATATAAAATCTGAAGTGTCTTTGTGCAGTAGCATCTACTTATGTAGTAGCAGCGATATGGCACAGGTACCTGTGATATCTTAAGGAAGACTATGAAGAGCATTCATGTTTTTTTTTGCTGACAACCTATCAAGTAATTGATAACAGTCTTATAAAGTGAATGTCACCTATTTCAATTTTTTTCCACTGTGGACTCAACTGGAACAAGTTTTCCTCAAATTTCTTGTAATTTGCTACCTGAAAGTTCAAAATCAGTGTGACTTCATTGCTTATAGACACCTTGGAGATCTCTTCTACTTGGTTGAATGTAGAGCTTTTATCACATTTCTACAGTGAACATTTTCCAAAGTAGATTCAAGGTTATTTTCAACAAATATTTCATAGTGAGACTGAGATTAATTTTATGCAGACATATCACAGATGGCCATTCAAATCAATAGGTGTAGAAAATAATGCATAGAAATGGATATAGCAAATTAATTTAAAGTTAGGTATCTACAGGGAAAGATGTAGTACCGATCCAATATCCTATTCAAAAGATTTTTTCTGATAAAAATGTATCAGTCCTGCAAACACTTCTGAGTGGAGATTGGAGTGACTTTGTTAATGAAACATATTTACATCAAGAAGTATAAACCCACAACTCCTAAGCTTGCTTTCCTTATTAATTTTCCCCAAAAATATTTTAAAATCTCTTATTTATCTAATCTGTATTTCTTCTCTGCAATTATTTTCTATATGGGGAACATTTATCTCAAATTAATCAGAATGATGCAGACATTTTGTCATAATTTTAATTTCATTATTTTTATAGTGTCTTTATTATTTACAATATATTTTCTTAGATCTTGTCATCCAACAACACAATACAAAATAACTAAAAGCTTGCTAATGGAATCTCTATGCTTAGAATATTTCTCTGTCATTTTTCACATGAAATGAAATTCTCTCAGCATAACTGAAATATTAACTGGTGCAAAAAGTTTGCTGGAGCTGCTTTGCCTCAGGTGTTTCCCTTCCATACCCTGATCCAGATAATCACATAGCTGGGTAATCCATCACTATCGGCTTATAAGCTGTGCTGCAACAATGTGGAGTGGGAAGAAACTTGCATGCAGAATGTTACTGTATTCTCATTGTGATGAACTGATTCTGGTGCTTACTCTCTTCCAGGCACAGCTTTCAACATCCAGCTCAGTTTTTAATATAAACATTAGTCAAGTTCTACACATTTCTGGCTGATGTTAACCATAACTGCTTTAGAAGAGGTATACTATATTTATTTATAGTTGTTGTCAAGTTGCAATTGAAGCTTATTTATTTACTGTAAGAAAATTGAGATGGTTTCTGTATATTTTAGGTAAGTAAAGCTCAGGAGTCCTTGTAAATGATAAGGTATCCTGTACTTTCCAGTTAAACTCCAATTCCAGTCTTTACACAGTTCAGCTTTGCAGCTACCTTTCACATCTTGACTCTGCCAAAGTAATGCCTTTTTAAAATTCTAATGTGAGAAAAACAAATAGCTTTCAGTTTTAGCTAGATTTTTTGTTAACCAAAATAAGTTTTCCATTCCTTTTAATGGAATTTCTCAAGCTGGTGCAAGGTGACCTGTGGAGTTAAAATGTGGAAATAAAACAAATAGTCTTATAAATTAATGTACAAGATGTTCCAAGAAGGCAGTCCGAGTTCTGAGGAGAAGGAGACAAAGAGGACTAGTGAAGGATAAAACACTGTGCAGACTCATTTGCAGTTCTACAGTGAATGCCTTCACGTGACTGCTGCCTTTCCACTCTTTCCCAAAGAGAAAAGACCTCCAGAAGAGAGTGAAATTTAAATTATTTTTGGCAGTTCTTAGGAGGATGTTAGTAGTAATTACAGCAAAAAGAACTAGTACTAACTTCACGATAATTGCTTTTCCTTTAACTTCTTAAATGCAAAACTTTTGTTTTACAAAACAGATAGATATTTATTTCTGTCTCTGTTTACAGATTGAGTTCAGGAACATGATTTACCTAGGGTTTGATTTACAACAAATCTAGCCAAGGCAGAAGCAGAAGCCTGGGTTCTCCAGTCCCCTGTTCTAACAATTAGATTCACTCTGTGGTTTTATTGATATGTATATGATAGTTCATGTTTCTTGAACAGATAACGTTCTGGATCTCTAGGAAGTGGCCCAAGTAGAAGCTGAGTCACTGGTAGATGATATTTTTAACTGGCATCACCAGCTCATCATCTACTCTATCCAGCATCGGTTTGGCTGTACGTTTCTTTTGCAGCCCATCCATTTTCTTCTGTTCTATTGCTATCAGAGAGCATTTCTAGTCTTGTCTATATTATGCTCCTCTACTAAATGAAAATCTCGTATGATATTCTAATAAACTGCTTAAGGGAGGATGGTGACCTGAGGGCAACATAAGAGGCAGCTAAGAATCACTTGTAAATAAAATACAGTTCTGACTGTAGAGGCAAAATATACCAAACACATTATATGCACACTAAGATAGTGTATGTACAGTAGATGGTTCTTTAATATATGCATTAGTAATAAGGTACAAAGATGCTACAGGCTTACTTTTAAGCTATTATTACCATTTATGTAGTGGGAAGCTATATCAGCCTAAGAAATGGTAGACATCATAAATAAAGTCTCATCATTAAAGAATACAAGGATCACAGCAGAGACAAATGATGCTGATGAAAGATGCATAGAGACTGAACAGAATGACAGGGCTTTCTTGTTGCCAAGCAGATTTGAATGTTGACTCATAACAGTTACTCTTCATTGTAACTCAGTGTTAAATGGAAAAACTCTCTTCAATCACTTGTGTTGTTGAATCTCACGGGGAACTGCTCTGATCCTTGCATAATACAATAACAAAATTTTATTACACTAAACCAACAGAAACCTGGAGCAGATACTTTTCACAAAATGATTTGGTGGTTTCTCTCCAAAACCAAGCAAAAACAAAAAAATTCTAACCAGAACATTGGCTTTCAACCTTCATAAAGGATGAACTGTAGCTGGACCACCCTGGGAACTATGACTCACAGTGTCACACATCCTTCTTGTTCCAGAGGGGAAGCAGTTTGCACCACCCTTTTTCTTGGCACAGTCTGCTTCCCCCTCTCCAACTCTGGGATGCAGCCCAACCCACTGACCCATGAGGCTCTTTATATTCTCTGGCCACATCAGAAAGATTAGACAAGACTACCACCATCTCTTGCCTGCCTCACGTAAGACAGCAGACAGTCCTTACTTTTCTGTGCTGAAAAGGACTTCAAATGTTTGAACAAATGTTGACATTTTGGATGATGTTTTAGCTTCTTAAATTGAAATGTTAGTAATTTGACTAATTCTTTTTGTGAGTTTACTGTTACCGTTTGGCACATTTTCAGCAATTTCAATACAGTGAAGTCTACTGCTTAGTTTATCTCAAGTATGCTCTGTCTTGTGTTGTTCAGTTTATCTCAAATGTACCCTGTTAAGCGGGCCAGAAAAGGTGTACATACAACTTAAGTGTATCAAAAATAGTTGATGAGCCTGAATGCGTAGAGGTTTTATGTACGCCCTTCCAAACCTGATCTTCAGTTCCGGTTTACTGGTTTCCACTCCTACTCATTCATGGACCAAATTAAATTGGAGTACATGCTCTCATTAGTCATGCTTTAATTAACTTTTAAGGTCTAGTAAAGCATCAAGGGTTCAGCTACTGATGTGGTACTGGTCCTTTGTGTCACTAAACATCACCACAGCTTGGTTACCTCTGACATTATTAAATATACTCCAATCATGTAAGTAGCCCCTTAGTTTCAATGACATCACTTCCATGAAGAAGTGGCACTTACAAAACATTGCATATTCAGCTTCCCAAGGTTATTTTTCATTCGCCCTCTCTTTTCGTGTTTGTAAGAGCCCTGCTTTTAGTGCACAGATAACACAGTAAATATTCTGTTGTGGCTGTATGTAGGAGGCGTGATGGTAGCATCTGCTTCTGCTGCTGGAGGAGTTATAACATCTTGCATCTCATATGCGTTGAATAAAAAACATTGACTTCACGCTGATGGACTGCTAGGGGAGCTAAAAAAGACTTGGGAAAAGACTAAGATGTGATGTTCCTTTGATTAGGAAAACACACAGCAGAGGAGGTAGGGCAGTAGTGGTAACCATCACCTGAAAAAGCACATGGGATAAAAGAGAACTTCAGAAAGAACATGGGAAGATACACTATCATCATCAACACTAAAACAGAGGAACATGTATCATGGTAGTCTTACCAGTACTTTTACTATTCCTGTTACAGTCTGGAGAAAACTCACACCTAGATAAATGGCAGAGACTTAATGAGATCTTGAACAGATCTGCATCTGTGAAGTGTGAGCTAGATGCTTTGGGGAAAAAAGGCAGGGAACAAACTTGGCAGGCAAACATGATTCAAGAATGGAAAGAAGCTGTGATTGAGAAAGTATCAAAGGATGGGTTCCCTGTATCTGAAAAGACATAAATGTGTTTCTCCAAAGGGGCAACTGAATTTGTCAGAGAAAGCAGATGTATAGCAAAAAAAAAAAGTAAAAGAAACTTATATATGCAAGTCCAAAAAACCCCACCACAACATTATTTGGAAGCTTCCCTCTCCATTGTGTTAGGACACCATAATGCCTCCTTCACGTCTCTGTAGTCACGTAAGAGAATGTGATGCTTCTTTAGAAGATTTCCTGTCTACTTGAGAAAGCAATCAATGACCCATTTTTATGTCCCACTTACAAATACAGTTCAGTATTGCTTTTAAATTATTATATTTCTTCATTCTGTAAAAGCTATGTAATTTTTGCTTATTTATTTGCATACCAGCCTGAAGGTCACATCTCCTACAAACCATATCCAGGTCTGTAGCAGATCTCTTCATCTGGCCTTAAGTTCTGCAAGTTGGACCTCTACCTCTGCAAATTGTATCCCTCTCTTCCTGTTTTCCTCATGCTCAAAGCACTGTAAAAAAAAAATGCTGCAATTAGAACTAGGTCCTGTGGTTCTCTGGAATAGCACCATTTCTAAAATTAGTTTTAATTACCGTGTAACTGTCCTCCACTTACTGGGATGAAAGAACCCACTCTGCTGCCTTATCCTTTGGCCCTATTCCTCCATGAGTCCTCCTGAGGTCTCACTTTCTCCAATCTTCTCTCCAATTGCTGTTACGTTTACAGGGAGGTGATCTCAATGGTACTCTCCGAAGCTCAGACTTTTATTTCTTATTTCCATTGTTTCTTGAAAAGTGGAAAGCTAAAATAAAATTATTTTCCTTTTAGCTAACCTATTCTGTGGACAGATCACTAAAATATGCCATGGGTATGGCAATGACTTCATGGTTACTGCTATCCAGATTAAACTGTAAAGTTTACAACATGCTCCATAAAAATGTCCTGTAAGTTTTCCTCTTACTGCATATTTTCATTATAAATTGCTTCATACTATCACTGTGAACATAAAAAGAAAAATTGAAGGGAAAAAATGCTGAACACGCTATCTGTGCTTAGCAGCAGCTCTGGATAGTACACATGACAGAAAAATTTGAAACAAAAAGATTAATGGACAGTGGATATGTATATGAGCTGTATCAGGGTTGTTCTAAATCACTAATGTTGGACAAAAGTTTTCTTCTCTAAAGATATCCATTGTGATAGTATAAATTATCAGTGCTCTGAATATCTTTTTGAAAAATAATGCAGAAATTAAAGGACAGTTTTGAGATGTTTCTGGTTCACAGATCAAATTACTTTCCAGTTAAACTCCAACAATAAAACACATCTAAAAAACATCTTATACTAAAAATGATTTGATTTCTTTTCTTTATTTAAATTATCTAGGCCAAAAAAATCACTTTTTTCATTAGGAAATTCTAGGTGTGGTTGACCGGAATTGAGACATTTTGATTTGAAATATGTTTATTTGTTAGTGAAAATTAGTTTGAGTCAGAGTCTCCCTTCTCATTAAGCTGACACTTTGCACTGCAGAAGCCATGGGCAACAGCAAAGGGGATCTGCCTGGGAAGCTCAGATTCTTGGGAAGAATGTAAATATCACTTGCACCAGAGGTATTGAGGTAAGGCCAAGGGACAAGTTAATTTCAAGCCAAGACAGAATTCTATGTTTTTACATTTCTAAGCTGAAATTTACTAACTGAAAATTAATAAATCAGTATTTTGCATTTTGGGTATTCAAATGGGAAAGTAGGCTAACATAACAGAGGTCACAATGTAAAGCAGTGGACAAGGCCATAGAGGGTCTGCATTCCAATTTTGCCTTACAATACAGCAAACAGCCAAACCTAGGAAGGTAAAATTGGAATCCTGATCCCCTTATGGCCTACTCCACTGTTTTACACCATGATCCATTGTTTTAGGTCAGCCTACATCCTCATATGGAAAGAAAAGCTTCATATCCAAGATAGTGACAGTCCACACACCTAATTTGTTGGAAGTAGCTAGCAGTATTCCATATACAGCCAGTCCCAGAGGGCCCCAGAGTACTTAGGAATAGTGCATCAGCAAAGAAGCTCTGTTGTAGCTACAAGCAAAAGAATCCTATCAAAATAATTTTTCTTGTTCAGAGTATATTACCTCATAATTCAGCCCCTACAGCTTTCTTCATCTTCCCCCAAGGCTTTCCCATTTCTATATTTTTCTGTAGTGGAGTAATCAGTACTCTGTGTAATTTTAGAGCGTTTACATTTTGGTTTATGAATAAGGAATTATTCTGCTCATACAGAATCAGAACCATGCATGCAATATAAAAAAGCAAAAGCTTTAATATATATGAATGAAATGCTATGTAGAAGAATTTTACCTCTCAGCTCTGTGATATTTCTGAGTATTTCACTTGCAAATATGTATTTATACTATTAAAGACCACTGTCCGCTCCCTCACTGACTCACATTTTTTTTTCCCCTGTTTCCAATCAGCATATCTCTTTGGATTCCTCTTCTTAAAGATGACCAAAGTCACTATTAAGAATCTTCTCATCACTGTCTTGCACAGTCTTCACAAAGGCATGCTCTTGTCTGATATTGTCTGTCATTTTCATTTCCAAGGGCAATGGTTTCTGTTTCTGTTAAGGACACAATGTCAACAAACTCTCTTACTCTTGGATGTGAGACATGGACTTTCTTTCTCTTTGGATTATCCGTGTTTTTCATAGGGATGAGGTGGTGAAGAGTGATTGATACTTGCCCAGGTTCCAAGGAGAGATAAAAAGATAATAGAGCTGCTGAGCGGCTGACTGGGATAAGTCTCAGGAAGGTCTCATGCACCACAGCCGAAGAGAGAAGGTGGATGAAGAGGAGGTGCAGTTGCTGGACAAGTTGATGAGAAGTAGTATTAAGAGCCTGGAGTAGGAGGTACGTGTTGGCTTTGGGAATGCAGTGTGCTGGGGAAGAAAGACCAAGATGGACAGCAGAGAGAGGAGAGAAAAGGAGGAAAATTATTGTGGTAGG
The DNA here is from genome assembly GCF_002078875.1 of Numida meleagris. NCBI lineage: Eukaryota > Metazoa > Chordata > Aves > Galliformes > Numididae > Numida > Numida meleagris. The sequence goes on along the minus strand of NC_034410.1, from coordinate 86,938,799 downwards.
TCGGGAGAAAGTAGTAAAAAGAGAAAGGAAGAAGGACAAATTGGTATGACTGAAAAGTGCGCATAGCAAACTGGGTATCAAGATACTTGTCATGGAAAGAAAAAGAGCTAGTGAGGAGTTTTGGAAAGGAGGGATAAAAACATGAATAAGTTAGAGTGCAGTTCAGCCTGGAAATGTGTTGCAGAGAAAAAAAATGAAATGTGGATAAAAACACCTTTTTAGTGTTCTTCAAAACATTAAAACCTTAGGGTCACTGGAAGAACAGTGGGGATTTTGATGCATCACTATGGCTAAGTGTGGCTGTTTACTCAACTCTTGCCCAGGTTTGAGCCTAACACAAATCTTGTGCTACAGTCTGATGTACGCTGGAGCAGCACCATCACTGGAGAGCATCATCTACAACAGACACCAGAGGCAGGAAGACATAAGGGCCATCCTGCATCTATCACCTCCTGAGTGATTGCAACAGACCCCATGAGCAGGTTCTTCCAAGTACGCTGACTTTCAGCAGAAGTACAGGCCCAAGGTCTAAGCTGCAAGGTATGGCAGCTCACCTAAAAAGGCTTTGGGGTAGATCTAAGAGCAGCAGGACTGCTGAGAGTCCTTCATTCCCTAGTGCAGTGCAGGGGATGCCCACACCTTGAGGGATGAGCACTTGGCTGTGGAACAGCTTACACACAAGCACAGAAGAATGTCTCAGTGAATTTGTGATTTAGTGAGTTAATAAAGTAGTGAATTAGAATCTTAACAAGTTGAATCAGTCCATTAAAAGCAGATTGAGTCCTTGTTTGAATTTTACCTAATGAGCTCACAAACTCAATTTTGATTTACAGAGTACGTTGTTTTGTAAATGTGAGCAGTCCAAACAAACCGTGACATTAGAAACTGGCAGAGCATGCTGGAAGGAGACAAGCTGCCTTTGTTTTCATGTAGGGGTGTGTGTGCTACTGGTTGACTAGTTTAATTTTACATTCACTATTCTTGCCATTTTGTTGTTATTTCTTTGCTAGTGTCCAAGAGTATTTTTCCCAGCCATTTTCTACTTTGCCATTTCACTACATGAAATGTGCTGATAATTCATCTGAGCATAATTTGCTCCTGGCAGGTAACTCTTTGCAAGTGCACTGAACGAATTTCGATCACTCCCTTTTCTTACACCATGTAAATACTTTTGTGGATTAAACAGAATTTCTCCAATGCAAGGCATAACACAGCAGAATAGGAAATGATGCGACCATACAATGATCAGGGTACTGAAGGACCAGCACGATAACAAGGTGCAACAAGGGAAGGGAAATAGATCACTCACCCAGATCAGAAGATTTTGGGTTCACAGGGAAAGGCTCCCACCAAGAAAAGAGATTTCCAGAAAGAGGTCTTTCCTCAGTGGCAGTCAGCCCTTAAATGAGGCCTAAGAGGGGCGCAGCCTGGCTCCACCCCTTCTGGTCACACAGGTGAATTGTCTTCACCTGTTCTCCCAGGGCTGAATGGATCTTTCCTCCAGGTGCTCAATCAGTGGATCAGGCCATGACTCAGCAGTTCCCATACATAAGTACTTCGATTTTTTTTTTTTATATTAAGTCTTAAACTACCATTCATTAATATTCTGGTCCTTTTCTGAAAATTCTTACAGGAGGGCAGAAATGTATAAGTACAATTTTGGAGTGAGGCTTGTCTTGACAATGACGATTTTTAAGATTGATTAATGTGTTCCTATGTGATTCCAACGTACTTCTACTTCTTCCTACAATTTAATACTTAGTCATAAACCTAAATTAAATTTAAATGATAACTCAAACTATAAGTAGCAATTCTAGAAGAGCATTTGAGTGTCTGTTTTAACAGTACCATCCTAGTCTGTTTTAGTATCATTCTTTACAATCCTGGATTATTTTCCTTTAAAGCTCTTTCTACTGATTTCCTGTTGTGTCACATTGTCATCATTTTTGTTTTACAGAAATGTACAAGCTTCATGTAACTGACTTCAGACAAGACACTGACAATACTTAAGAAGGATCTCCAGGTTGTAGCGTTACTACTTACCATTGTCTCTTGCCTTGATAACTGATACTGCTAATTGGTTAAATGGATGGCATAACTGTTCAAAGCACTGAGAGAGGTACGTGTCAAATCACTCATCTCTCATGAGACAAGCAGCTATTGCTCTTCTTCCCTACTGGTACAGCTGAGATATGTGAACCTAGGATTGCTGCAGGAAGTGCTCAGCTGAGATCGTTTTGATAGTCCTCTCCCCTACTTTTGTAGCTGCTGACCTGTATTCATATGTTCCTCAGTCTGCTAGAAGTTATTTCCCTTAAATCCTGCCTATTTAAATTTTGTTTTCTTTTTTTTTTTCATGGCTTCTGACACTGAATCTCCTCCATGAAGATTCTTTTCATTTAGGGAGAGAATGGGGAAGACCAAAGTGAACAGCTACTGTGACAGATAGCCCAATAACATGATGCAGATACAGCAGAGCAGCTAGAGGCAGCCACATCTTGATGTGACAACTCACCAGCTACGACAGTTTGCTTACATCTGTCTGGACATCCCACTCTTCTACCCTTGACAGCCTCAAAAAATTCCTATCTCTTACATAAAAGAAAATGTTTGTGAAGAGAGAGCATATAGTTCACATTGTGTGATCAGATGGAAGTATAAAAGAATAGGAAAGGGCTGCAAAGATGGGGAAGGATCTTCAGGGCAAGATGTATGAGGAGTAGCTGAGTTCCCTAGGTTGGCTCAGCCCAGAACAGGGAAGCTGAGGGAAGGCCTCATGGCAGCTGCAGCTCCTCACAGGGAGCAGAGGGGCAGCGCTGAGCTCTGCTCTCTGGGGGCAGTGACAGGGCCCGAGGGAACGGCATGGAGGGGCAGCTGGGGGTTAGGGACAGGTTCTGCACCAGAGGGGGGTGGGCATGGAACAGGCTGCCCAGGGCAGTGGGCACTGCCCCAAGGGCCAGAGTTCACGGAGTGTCTGGTCAATGCTCTCAGATATGTCATCTGAGTTTTGGGGTGGTCTTGTGTGGAGCCGGAAGGTGAACTTGATGATCCCTCTGGGTCCCTTCCAACTCAGGATATTCTATGATCCCCTGATTCTATGAAGTTTTAGCTCTTGGATCCTGGAGTTCTGATCCAAACTTGAGATATCTGAAAGGATGCTGTTCATCAGAATATGAAAAGTACAATGACTGTTTCACAGTTGAGCACTTTTAACTTCACTGTTGTGTTGTTGGAGATCCAGGAACTCCATGAGCATAATAGCATAAGAAAGGGAGGGGAGGACTCCACAAGTTCAGTAAGTGCCACAGCCATGAGAAGAGGGGGTGGCTCAGTGGAGCCTGCAGGAATGTGGTGGGTGGGAGGAGTCACAGAATGATAGCCTTTGTCTGGAAGGAATGTGCTTTTAGTTAGGATAAACTTTTCACCTAGACCTCTCAAAACTTAAATACTACTCATTTTACTACCACAGCCTCTTGTCCTCACTGTTTGGGTTGTGCAGTGGCAGCTGTGCTGAACTCCTAGCACAGCTCTCTCAATGGCAAATGTGTGGTGATTTTAGAGGGCCTTCTGACGGTTAGGAGATTGTGGGTTAAATCCACCAGGAGCTGATAATGTTTTCTTCTGAAGCTGGAAGAATGAAATAGCAATTTTTTTTCACAGGGTAAAACAGCTTCTGTTGAGGATTTTGGAAATCTGCCACAAGGCCTATGCAGCAGCTGTTGTGAAGTAGGGGGAAATGGTAGAGCTGGAAATTGTGATGAGCAGCTGCAGAATTATTTTTTACAGCTGTCTCATGTCTTTTTCTTTTGCATATGCATCTTTTTATTTTTGTGGTACTTACAAACAGTTTCTCACAATAAAATGCCACTTCTTAGTCTGGAGCATGGGATGAACACTCCCAAGTGACAAGAAGATTGCATGTTTTTTGCAGTGAGCTGCCTGGAGAGCAGTTCCACTTGGCTAAGAGAAAACAACGATGACTTTGCTGTGTAAAGTATGTACAAGAAGTAGTAGTTGAACTTTTGGAAGACCCCTGGTCATTGATACTACTGAAGAAGATTCAGGAGGATGCAGAAGAAAGGAAGATGGAGCCAAGCTCTTTTCAGTGGTCCCTACTGCAAGGACAAGAAGCAATGGGCACAAACTGGAAAACAAGAAATTCCGTCTAAACACCAGGAAGCACTTCTGTGCAGGTGATGGAGCATTGGCACAGGCTGCCCAGAGAGGTCATGGATTCTCCTCCTCAGAGATCTCCAGAAGCTGCCTGGCCATGTGCGTGGGCACCCTGCTCTGAGTGGTGCTGCTGGAGTAGGTTGCATCTGAAAATGTATATGTATACCATTCAGTGAGATTCTATTGGAAAGCTTCTGTCTCTTGAACTCCCCTTATCAAGTTCTCATCCTCACCTCCCAAGTATCACCCAACTAAGGTTACCACCATGCCACTGACAGAAGTATTCAGACCATTAGGACATCCAAGTTTTGCAGGGGAGAGCCAGTATGCCTTTTCTATGTGTCACTTCAGCCTCTTCTGTCAAAGTCTAAAGGCCAGTACCAGAAAAGTACTGTGTTTCACAGAAATGTGATAGAAACTCATAATGGTGGTTCTTTGAAGATGTTGGTAGAACTCTCAGGCAAGATTAAAAAACCCTGGTCTTTACAAGGGCAGTTGGAACTATGTGATCACCTTTGGTTTATAGGATGGTTTATAGGAAAGAGGACAACTATACAAAACATGTCAGAAAATATTTTAAGCAGGAACTCTATAATCTTTATGAGCACATTCATAGCTCCCTCAGATATAAAATCATCTCCTGAATCTCTCAATACATGTTATTTTTCACAGGTATTATCATTAAAAAACAATTCCACATTTTTGTCACATTTCAGTACTTCAGTCATACCTAGGACATGCTGAAAATTGATATTTTTCCCCACAGGAAGTGGCTGGAAATTTGTTTACTGGTACAGAAATGTGAAGTCAGGATTCAGAAGGATGAAGTATTAGATTAATTCCTTCTCACAGCTTGTGCATTGTTCTGACGTGGCTTTGGATAAAAGTTACCGTTATGACAAAATAACTTGTCATCAGTTCTTTGTCACAACAGTAACTGCACACATCATTTCAGAAACCTCAGCATATGAAGTGAAACTGCTCAAGGATTACACAATAAAAAGACTTTTAGCATACTGTGAAAGAAATAAAAGTAGTGTTCAGTCACCAAAGGCAGTTTGCCATCATCCACACCTTTGTTGTCTTGAAACAATTCAAAAAGTGCAGTGGAGAAATCCTTACCTAACACACAGAAGTGACTATAGAAGCCAGACAAGTTTTTAGGCTCCTTTCAGTGTCATCACACACAGTGAATAAATTTAGAATATCTATGTACTCTCATGACAAGGTGAAACGTGTCCTGAAATTTCTAGACTTTTTGGTCTATAAGAATTTTTTATTATGAAACATTCAAATCAAGAATTATCAGTTACCTATGTTGTTGTATCCCACAGCATATGATCTGAGCAGTTAGATGGAAGTAAGTACACTTCAACTTATTCAGGCAGATGATAGAATATTCTGCTTGTAGGCATGTATTAAATATTTCATTTTGCTGATGAGAAGCTTCAATCATTTTTTAAATCTTTACCATCATGTATATATATATATATAATTCAACCAAACAAATACATAAGGGAAACCACCATCACTAACTCACCTCTTTAGTGCCTATATACATGTCCATTAGACAGAAGGGCATCACATATGGCTATGTATGAAATTTTAAACAGGTAGGATAGCAAAATCTTATAGAGATTAATTTTATTTGAACATCTTGGAAGTAGAGCAGAGCTTTTCTGGGAGACAGCTAATGTATCTTCTTACTTTTCAGCAGCAGCAGAAATTCTTTCCATATGAAGTTTACAACCAAATGTATGAAATTTGGGGTTCAGGATTCAATCACTCAGAAATCTCTGTAGGAGTAAGCACTCATTATACATCTCTCAGTTATTTTCAGTCTTCAGAGAAGAGTTTCCATTTGGAGTTTTTGCAAGAAGTGCTTTACCTCTGCTGTCTCTGAATCTCAGGCCTTTGTCCTGGCTCAGAAGGATCCCAGATCCCTTTTCAGTTTCTTCAAAAGGCCATAATTCTCTGTGCAGTATGTGGGGGAGAATACATCAGTGACAAAGTAAGCCCCTCAGTGGCTGAAGTTCTCCTTTATTTATAGAATGCTGAGCCTGCTTTGAAATTTCCATAAAGCTCATGAAAACTTAAAGCTTGAATTATAGAAACCAGAAGGGCTGGTTTGTTTCTACCCTTCCCACAGTACTCTGCATGTTTGCAATAAAACATATTGACTTCAAATAGCATAACTATTTTCTGTTCATGTAGCCCTACATGAAGCCTTTGAAAGGTTTCTTTCTTGCATCCCATTTCCCTCACTGGATTATGAATGCAGAATAAAAGTGTGGGAGAACATCAGTCTTTAATAGGCAATGGCTCAGATTGATGCAACTCCACACCCATGACCTTATATTTCAAACATGCAGTTCAGAGGAGGCACAGAAAACGAGAAAAAGGGTATTCTTTCCTAGACTTTGCCTTCAGATATTTTTGCAAGATTTCATTCCCTCAGGCTGACCTCCAGCCTGAAACAAGGTTTAGCCAGCAATTAGATTGGTCGGTGTTGCTTGGCCAAGCTCATCCCGGTAGTTTTCGACTGACTGGTTCAGATTTCTCCATGTCCTTCTGACAAGTGAATGAAAAACAAAAAAAAAAGTCTCTTAAAATTAAGAACAGTGTGTACTCATGATGAAAAAATTTTTCTTCCAGGAGGGAGTGCTGGCACTTTTAAGCTCTCATCAGCCATCAAAGACTAGACTGCATCAGAATTCTCCCTTTTTTAAACATCACTTAAACCTATTTCTGCTTCGCTAAGCCTGGATGGAAGCAGACTCACTCAAAATATGTTGTCATTAATACTACAGCTCTGATCAGAATTATGCTTTTGAAATGATCCTGCTGGTTGTGTCCACTTACTACATTTTGATTTGCATAACATAGATATCTTGGGGCATTACAAACTGGGTCTTCCCAAGGTACCTAAGAGCAACTTCCTTTTGGATGAAACTAAACCAAACAGTGTGTATCAAGACCCTATGAAATGTGCTGCAGCCACTGCTGGGTACAGATTCCAGGTGGCCAGACAAAGCAAATTTTATAACTGGGGAGGGAATATGATGGGACACTGTTATTTAACAGAAAATAGTGCTGCATTCTTCAGTCTGCACTAGTGTTGAGGTCATCCCTGGTAAAACAAAGGGACAGCTGGATATGTGCGTCAGTTATTTTTGGTTTCTGGAACAATTATTTTGGATTATAAGGAGCTGGGTGCAAATTAAAGAGGTCTATAACAGTCTTAATTCTTTTTTAGAATTAATGACTAGTCTGTTAGCCCTAAGAAGGATGAACAAGAAGATGGAAGACATCTGTTCCAGCAGAATTTGTTAGCTGCTTTGTTTTCAGCATTTGACCAGAAGAAACATTCAGGCACTTCATATTTTACAGAAGCTGCTAGACACTTTTGAAGAGCCTCTGAAGACCATCACTTAAAAGAGCTAGGAGATCAAAGCTAGATTTGCTTTTTTCAAAATACAGAGCCCCTGCTCTGGTTAAGGCAGGTGTGAGACCTGCATGGTTACAGAAGAAGAGGACAGGCGCTCACTTGGACCTAATTCAGTCCAGAGACACAGAGAAGTATGATGAAATTAAACATTTCAAAACAAAATTATGCCTGAGACAGTAAGCTGTTCCCAATGGATAATGCTGCACCAAAATTTCAATGCCTGCTGGATTATGTGCTCTCAGGAACAATTCTATATAAGAGCAAATCTTGTTCTATGATGAGTCAGAAGGCAATTAAGTTTTCTCTGCAGAGATCTGTGCTGCTTCTTTCTGCTTCTGTAAATAGAGAGGCATGGTTTTGCACGGATGGCACTTGGTGGAAACCAGGAGGGCTGCAGTACCAAGAGATACAAGAAGTGGGATTTCTGGCCCAGATGAGCCCAACTGTGTTAAAACTGCTGTAAGGCTGTAGGAGAGCAGTGTGCTAAAAAGCAAATTACTCCTTATAGCTTTCACAGGGTACAGCCTTCAGTGTCACAGACAGATTTTGTGGTATGAGAATGAATTTCAGAAAATCTCATTTGTTTATTTTGGATGCATGAGTAGTAAAGCTGGCACCTCCAAGCTGTTAAGAGCTGAGGACTGTGCGAGGTCCTTTGTCCATGATTTGCAGCACAGTCTCACGTTTAGTATGACTTCAAAGAGGTTGAGAAATCTCAGTCTTCCCATTCCTTGAGTAGGCATCTCCACTAGTCCATCTAGGTGCTTAATACCTAACAATCTCCTTATCTGGCTTACTTTCCTAAAACAAATTTTTGAAGGCAGACTTGTGGTTGGTTTTTCTGTGAATCTGCTGTGCCCTGCTTACAGGTCTGCAGGGTTACAGACCCTCTCTGATCATTTGTTAATGAGTCATTAGTAGTGACCGTCTGTTAATGTGAATAAATCACCCCTTCTTAGTCACTCTTTGTCCAAATAAAGTCTGTTCTGATAACAAAAATGTTACAACCAGCCAAGAATTGGTGAGATAAAATTAGAACAGTTCTTTCTCAGGCCTGCCACAAAAACAGGGCTTAGCTCCCTCTGACTGTGTCTATCTGATCCGCACTAAAGGCCTTTTGTTTTCTCTCCTTGTTTCATTTAAGTTTATCTATCCACTTCCTACCCTTTTTGTCTAACATTGCGTGATTGTATTTCAGTAAGATTTTAATGTATTTGGGTGGCTAGGAACAAAAGGTCAGCACATGTTAGCTGTGTAGCTTTACTGAACTGTGACTTTCCACCACAAAATTGGCACAAGGTCATTTTAAGATTTTTTAAAGTTTCATTAGCAAGGAGGAATTACCTATTCGCTTCTGGACAAGGTTAAATAGCTGTCAACAGCTGCAGGTTAAATATTAAGCCATTGGTCCTTCACTACAGTAAGAAACTGTAGTTGTCTTCAAAACCAACTTGAAACTTGGCACTGGTGCAAAACCACTTTTAATCAGCACAAGGGACTTGTACACATCTTGAGCCAGACTACACTTTCTTGCACCTTCACACAACCTTGTAAGAGTGAGAAAAGCACACTTCTGACTGTCATAGATTATGGTTTGAAAAGCTCAGCGTATTTTTTTTTTACCAGTGTATGCTTGCATTATATTCAGCAGGACTAAGGATGAAATCAGATGAAGTGGCTGAGCAGATTTCATAGTTTGTTATTGCTAAAAGACAGTGTCCTCTCCTGTCCTTTTCTCTTTTTACTTCGGTCACTTTTACACACTCAGCTGGCTCCTCTAAAGATCACCCATTTCCACACTAGCCCAGGGAAGAGCTTGGGACCATGGGATGAGAAGGATGGTGCCAGTGACAAAAGGGAGGAGAAAGAGAGGGAGCAGGGCTGTGAAGCACTGGAACTGGTTGCCCAGAGAGGTGGTTGATGCCCCATCCCTAGAGACACTCAAGGTCAGGCAGGACAGGGCTCTGAGCAACCTGATGTAGCTGTAGGTGTCCCTGTTCTAGTCCATGAGTTGGACTAGATGACCTTTAAAGGTCCCTTCCAACTCAAACCATTCTGATTCTATGACTGCTCCTCTCAGCTCCTTGAGTTGCGGGATCAGCATTGTCTATGTGATCAGCCCAGATCTTTGGTGCTCTGCAGTTGATTGACAATGGACAAAAGTCTCCGCAGTGAAAGCATTTAGACCTAGATTTAATAAAACATATGGGCTCTGGGTAGTTTGTTACATTTTCGTCTTGGTGCTGATTTAGTTGTTTTTCAGAGTTTGGTAATGGTTAGGATCTACATCTTACTGTGTTTGGGTCTACTGGATTCTTATTATTATCATGATAACTTTGAAAATATGAACCAAGTTTATATCGCTGCTTGCAATAGTAGGTACCATAAGGGGTAAGAGCTGTCTTCATTTCAGACAGGGATTTTGCACTTCTGGAGTGTGTGATTCTGGCATTTTAATTTTTTTTTATTTTTTTTTTCCCCCTAAAATGATACTGAACTCAGAATTGGTACCCTAAAACATTAGGTCACCAGCCACTTCTTTACCCCTTCACACATCCAGGACATGCTTGCAGCTCACTTTCCCTTCCTGTATTTCCTCACATGGCTTTTTGGTCTGCCTGAATTACAGCACATGATGCCTGACCTGCTGAACATTCACCTGAGTGAAAGCACGTGCCCAGCTGTACTACCAGCCCCAGACCATGGCTTACTCCAGCTTAGTTCTCAAAGTGCTCTTGGCAGTGTGGTTCAGAGCAGAGGCAGGAGGCTAGGCTGCCATTTCTATTGGTGGCAATAAGCTACATTCTGCGTGCTATGTGGCTTGAATGAATAAGTCATGCAGAGAGGCCCAAAGGCAATTGTCAGGAGATGAGAAGGAGTAGAGAATGACCTTTTTAATTGCACTGAACATAAGAAGGCTCAAAGTCACATGCAGTTCACATCAACTCAAAGTCACATGTGTTACCTTACTACAGTTGTGTTCAAATCCACTTTCCGAAGGACTGGAAAAGGTTAAATGGCACAGGATGGCCAAGAAGAAACCTAAGAAAGTGAAGTGCCTCAGCTCATTTATATGGCCTCCCAAAACAAACATAGTACTGACTGTGTGCATCCTCCTACTGTCTATTAGTTTGAGCTAAAAAAGATGCTTTCAATACATTTACTTAAACTTGCACTGAGAAGAAGAGAAAAATTCCCAGAGAAGAACTGGCCATAGATGTTGTGCAGTGGGGAAAAAGCTAAAAACTCACTCTTGCAATGTTTAATAAACAGCAACTATAGCTTTGATTTTGGTAGCAGATACTTGACTATGAATGTTATTTTTCTATTGAGGGCTTCCTTTTACTGTACTTTATAGACTTCTGTGCAAATCTGAAGGGCTGCGAGAGGTGACTGAGGATGCACCTCTTTCCAAACACTGAGATGTCCTGTGATGTGTGCTGGCCACATCAGCCTTGGCTCTGGGGTGGTGATCACAGCTCTGTGACTGCTTTTTCTGAATACTCCATTTAATAATGCAAATATGGTCCCAGCGGTGCAGCTTTACAGCATACTGACTAATCTCTGCCACGGCAGGGTGCTGAGAATGAGTTTCTGTGGGAAGCTGTGGATATGCATAATAAACAGCTATCCCCAGCAAAATCTTTTTAATCAGGAGTCTTTCTCAGATCAATTCAGTTAAATGAGTTCACACATTATAAACAAAAGAGTTCAAATCTCTGACCTGGGAAAAACACCATGTCTGCTCTGAACTTAGTCAACATTGGAACAAGTTGGCATCCTGGCCCTAAGAGTTAACTTTTATGCTCACATGCGTGACAAGAAAACCTACATAACTCTGTACCGTTGCCTGTTAATGTACTTAGAATATGTGGTATTGCTTTGTGTATATGTGCTTCATTTTCCCTCTAGCAACTTTTGAACACAAGTCCCAGCCAAGGACTCTGTATCTGTCAGGATTTTTCAATCAAAATTGAAAAAAAAATAGAAAGATGTTTCAAAAAAGTGTGTTTCCTGTAGGCTTGAAGAAATAAGTTGAGAAAAGAGGGAGGTTGCATGTATGGGGAGCATTCTGAATGCACTTTTGAAGCAAATTTCCCACTTGCCTACTCTCGCTGTGTATCACTTCATGTCATGGAGTGCTCTTCATGTGTATGAATGGGATTCCTCTCAGATGAAACTGAACAGGGAGATGTTCTCCAAGGATGTTTCTCATGCACTTCTGTCATATATTGTCATACAGTCCATGCAACAAGGTAAAGGGTGCTCAAAGCTCCCCGATATGTGAATGGCAGAGACTATGATGTCATGTTTCTCTCCACAGATCCAGCACTGTTAGTCTGCAGATGCTTGCTAACACAGACCTGGCCATCAGTGCCCTCACCTGAGGGTTCACACCTTATTAAATGCTGAGTAACCTAGTCTTCCTCAAAACCATGACTTTGATGATTGCACCTTGTTGATGAGATCAAATGGCTTCCAGTCCAAATCCAGGCAAAATGTTGGTCAGACCAACAAATGTTCACAGAATTATGTGCTTAATAGAAACAGCTCAGCTGCCAGTGTTGAAGCTATATGAATACAACTGCTAGAAAAACTTGGCCTGGGAGTGTGGACCATTGCAGTTGGTTCTTGTGTATTAAAAATCACTTCAGCAATAAATTTTACTCTTTGGGAGTTTGTATTCCCTCAAGGATTTGCAATCAAATGTTATGGCATTATAATAAGATGAGAGAATCAGTAAGTAAAAATGACAGTTTTGCCTTTGATGGCCACCCTGAGTGTCAAGACCCATAACCTTTTAGAAATACAGGTATAATGTGGGTATAATAGACTAATCTTTTATTCAGAAGATCACTACCAGGGAAATGAATCTGTGTTTCTTTATATAGCTACTGGCATGAAAATATTTTGCAGACATACCCTGAATGCAGGTGCACCTTTTCCTCATTTCTCTTGCTGGGGACACAGTAAGTCCCAGGAAGAATAATGATACAAATTCCCCTTAAAGATAGACTTGGGAGAGTAAGATTTGTTTTTCCCTTGGCTGTTTCTATGTATATTATAGAGGTCAGAGCAGTCAGTCATAAAAATTCAAATGCTATTCTGGTTAAAGTCACTTTGTAAAAGAGGCTGGAAGCATCTTCTTTTACTTTTCTACTTTTCTGAAGTAGGAAAGATAAGCTATATTTATGCCAAAGATGCAAAGTAGATAAGCAGAATCAGTTCATAATTTCTGCCAACTTCTAACACCATTTCAAATACTGTCCCCCTAGAATTTGACATCAAACGAGTTTTGCAAAAATCTAAGTCTCTAGATGTCATCCCTTCAGTCTTTTATTACATGCTATGTGCCTGGGAGAGGGAAACCCCTTAGCAGAACATCACAATTGTTGCACAATTATACTGTGCATGCACAGCAGCTCCCACTTTGGGGTGGAGGAATTCCAATCTTGCCATGGAAATCAAGCATAGGAAATCTGTTTCTTCTGTTGAAAGTAGTTTTTGCCTGGATTTTATGGGAATAAAAACACAATCCATATTTTCTCACATAACTATCCAGTTAAAATTTTAATTATTACAAAACCATGTCTGGATTCTCTGATGTGGGAGTTTCACAGAGCAAGTCACCACAAGGATGGTTTGCACAAGGGCCAGCACTGCCAGCCGGGTGAGGGAAAGGATTGTCCCACTCTGCTCCACACTGTGCAACTTCACCTCAAGCACCCTGTTCAGGTGCCACAATATGAGAGAGATGTAAAACTATGAGAGAGTGCCCAAAAGAGGGAAAAAGATGTATATATTGAAGGATGTATGAGGAGAGGCTGAGGTCCCTGGGTTGGCTCAGCCCAGAACAGGGAAGCTGAGGGGAGGCCTCGTGGCGGCTGCAGCTCCTCACAGGGAGCAGAGGGGCAGCGCTGAGCTCTGCTCTCTGGGGGCAGTGACAGGGCCCGAGGGAAAGGCATGGAGCTGTGTCAGGGGAGGGGCAGCTGGGGGTTAGGGACAGGTTCTGCACCAGAGGGGGGTGGGCATGGAACGGGCTGCCCAGGGCAGTGGGCACTGCCCCGAGATGCTGGAGAGCAAGGAGCGTTTGGACAGCACACTCAGACATAGAGTTTGAATTTTGGGAGGTCCTGTCTGTGGCGAGGAGCTGGGCTCAATGATCCTAATGGGTCCCTTCCAACTTGGGATATTCTGTGATTCTATGGTTCTGTTATTAGGATGGGAAACATAGGATGATCTGTTGAAGAAGTAATAAAAATATGTTTAAATGTGGTAACACATAAATTCATAAAACTAAAACAAAGAGAAAATCCCTGGTTTACCTGCTGGGTCTCTTCTTCCAGTGCTTGATGGCAAACAGAAACCTGGGGCTATTTCAGAAGGTCAGATCTTTTTGCCTTAAGTTTTGACCAAGCTATCTGGCACTAGACCTCCATTGCACAACAGCAATGTGAGAGTATATACAAGAATTACATCAATGTGTCACCTAATACAGTGTTGTGCCAGTGAGCAGAAAGGATATATGGGAGGGACTACAAGATAATGCTAAAAAAAAATAATAAAAATAAATATATATATATATATATTTAAATATATTTAAATATATTTAATGTTTATTATTTAAATATTTAAATAATATATATAATATATATATTTTATATAAATATAAAAATAAAAAATATTAATCATTATATTCTAAACGTGTTTTCTTTGTCTTGCTGTAAAATCATTCATGAGATTTTCATAATAGGGAAAATTAGCTCATAAGTAGTATTTCAATTTTTCTAAGCACAACTATTATCATTTATTAAATATGAAAAAAATGGGAAAGAGACAAATAGAAATTATTTCTGGTTCCCTCATTAAGTCTTTCCACCCACATAATAAGAGAATTTCAAGGGAAAAGGGACTTAAAAGTATTATTTTGTGGATATGACAAATCATAAACTGATCTGAACACAATATCCACTTTTAGGAGCTATCTGAAAATGAAATAGGGTGTTAAGGATATTTCTCATACAGAGATCACCTGATTTTTTTTTTTTTCCCACTAGTGTTTGGCAGAGCTAAATTAATTTGTTTGGAAAGATGTCATCCAATGTAGCATCATTTGTAAGCTGTTATTTTTCTCTTCACAAACATACATAAACCTACCGTCCATGTAGCTCAAACTGTCACTGCAGAATAAATCAAAGGCATTAATATATGTCGCCTGAGGGTGGTGTATATGCCAAATATCTGTGCTCACACATTAGATAAAATTTTATCATTGTCAAGATGCAATAATATTTGAGTGTGCCCAAAAACTTTTTAAAAATGATGTTATTTATTAATATGTTTAAAGACTGCCTAGAACAGACAAGGTGCCTGAACTGTCAGACAAGCCTGAGAGGTTGCTGGTGCTTAAAGCCTAAAAAGGAAAACGGATCTCAAATTTGATGCTAGGTGGGGGACCAAGTACTGCAATTACGGATCTGGGACCAGGGCTGGTGAGAGAAGAAGCGGGTGGAAAACAATTAGCTGTTGAGTGAGCGCTGAGGGATGATCTTTCCAAGGAAATTTTCAAGTCTAGTTGATACCTTCATAAAGGTGATATCTTTATAATGTGCCACAGGTCTTAGAGGTTTTTGGGGAGATAACCTATCTTCACAAACTGTATTCCTTGGTAAAAAGCATTTCCTAGAGCCTCAAACTGAATCCCATTTGGGATCCAACAGAACCACAGATCCCAATCTCTATCACTTCTGTAGATTGCAAACACTGCCTACCGCTATGACCAGGACAGCACTTTTGGAGAGAAGGCTCAGGTAGCATGGAGCAAGAGTAAGAAGAAATTGTCAAAATCTGTTTGGACAGCGCTAAAGGCTGATAGTAGTAGGTACTCTGCTCACTGCTGGCTGCAGGACTCTCAGCTCTGCCTTTGTGCAACCTGATGGCTCTTCACTTAACTGCTGGGTTTTTCGTTTGCTTGTTTGTTTTTCATTTGATCTTTTTCATTTTCCAGTGCTTATTTCTTCTGCAAGTTCTCTAAAATAATCTCTTTTAGATAATTCTCTCTCAAATAATCTGAAAAACATTGGCCCAAGACAATGTAAAGAAGACAGCACAAGCATAGTAGCTCGGCACATTTTTTAGTAAAATGAGAAAAGAGAACAGTGTTGTTAGAGCATTCAGTTATTTTAAGAAGTGTCCTTAAGGTACATTAGTCTCAAGAAATATAACATGCCAGTACCATTCTAGCCCTAGGCTACCGTGAGCTAGCACCATACCTGACCCACCTGTATCATGTGTCCTATTATGGACACAGGAATGTGAATATTTTAAAATCAACACTCCCTAACAAAGTGAGCACAGCCTGCCCTAACTTTTACTGAATCTCAGTAATAGCATGTGCTTGCCGCATGCAGTAAAGTCCTAAGTTTTGAATTAAGTGTACTCACAGAGTGACAGAAGCCATAACAATGGGTAATAGAATTATTTGCCTTTGAAATATCTCAGACTTGGTCCAACTTTTTCAAACTGTGAAAGCAAATAAACATTAACATTCTAAAATAACCCCATTGCTTTTCTGCCATAACTCATTCTCGCTGCTTTCTTTTGTGTTGAATATGAATTGTATACTTTATATAGAAAGCTGTGCTGCTCAGAAGAGGAAGCAATTTCCAATTATGTATTTCTCATAAGAATGTTATTAGAGTGATAATGGTTCCTATGTTTAAATTGCCAAGTAATTTTCATTGTGCGATTAAAAAACAAAACAAGACCATCCAACTAAAACAACCAACCAAACAACAACAACAAAACCCAACAAAACACAACCACAACAAAGGCTGAGCATTTCTAAAGGGTCTTTCCATTAACCTGTCTGTAAAACTGTGGGATATTGATACTTGACACTGATCTCAGGCTGGGATATGTAAGGCCTTGGCTAAGGGTAAGGAATAATGATAAACTTGAATCCATGTGCTCTTTGCTTCTAGTTCTCTCTTTGTTGTAGAGGATTGAGTATATGGAGTGGCACTCTCTCCCTTTCTTACACAGTTACACCCAAAATGTTCTGCATAGTCTGTAGAGCTTAACACTTTTAAAGCATGGCAGTGACCATGCTACATGGTATGAGCTGAACCACAAACACATCCCAATTCCTGGGACTCCAGGAGCCAACTTTCCTCTGCTCCTGGAGTCCCAGGAATTTCTCCCATGTTCCTAAAGAACTGATCTGGCCTCTCTGTTCTTCACCAGGGGAAGGATGTGGCAAAAGCATTGCCCCATTTCTTACAAAGATCCAACCAGACAAATCTAAACAAACAAACAAACAAACAAAACCAACCAAACAACAACAACAACAACAAAAAAAAAACACAAAGGGAGATCTATTTTAGGTAATAATAATATTAAAAATGAATAAAGATAAAACGTTTGAAGTTCTTCTGCTTTTCCTGGTGTTAATCGTAACAGATGGTAGAAATCAATTTGCCATTAATTTACTTTCATGTCAAACACTCAACATAATTAAGGAAAGTGTCATCTAAACTTTCAGATTAAAATTATGTGTAACACAGACTCCTAATTATCATACTAATACCTGTGAAATGCTGTTTTCAGTTTCAAAGCTTCACAGCCTTTTTGGAATCAAACTTCAAAGCCTCCTGGCAGGAATTATGGGTAGGAAGGTTAGGACTTAAAGCTAGATTTCCTTAATATTATCCTTCAAGTGGGAGCACTTGTTTCAGTTGTTAATTCCCTTTTCTAAATTTCACACATGCAGTGAAGCATGACTATCAGTGTTACACTTGGGTTACCATTTGCAGGGTACCTGCACAAATAAATAAAAAGTGTTACTCTCCCTAAGCCGAACAGAAATTGTCCAAATGAATCACAGGCATGATTTAAAACCATAATCCAGTATACATCTGTGGGTTTATTCTGGAAGAAAGCTATTTGTGTTAATATTAATTACTGCCAAATTACAATAGAGAAACAAATCTGACTGAGGAAAATGCATTGTGTGCCATTTGGTTTGCAATTGTGCCAGTACCTAATCATTCTTCCACATATATGAGACATCAGAAAGGACTCTTGATCTGTTTTGTTCTATACCTGCTTTGCTACAACATTTTTTGTCTGTAAACTGTTGCATCCAACCATGTTTTCAGTATTTCAAGCTATGGCAAGCCTTTTTTTTCCCCTATTTTTTCTGTTTAATCTTTTACAGACTGATCAAGAAAGGAGTTCCTGATAGTCACCAGCCTTTTTTTAATCTGAGTCATCCAAC
The DNA here is from genome assembly GCF_002078875.1 of Numida meleagris. Classification (NCBI taxonomy): domain Eukaryota; kingdom Metazoa; phylum Chordata; class Aves; order Galliformes; family Numididae; genus Numida; species Numida meleagris. The sequence continues at coordinate 86,920,899 of NC_034410.1, read as the reverse complement.
CCCTCCTGTGTCTGCTACTGGACTTCAAAGCAGTGATCTCAGGTTGTTACATGTGGCTTACTGATGGCATGGAGGACACAGGATTAGTCATTTCAGCTCGATGCCACCTGATGACCCTTGAAACAGGAGTATAGGAAGGAACCTTTTTCCAAGTAATGTTTTTCCACAGAAGTCATATCTCTTTAGAAATATTAGTGCCTCACATAACAGGAGAAAATGGCAACAACTTCTGTGAGTGGGAGGGAGGATGAGCCATGCAAAAATTCTTTCTCATTAGTTCTTTTTCAAAAGATTTGAAAATCCCTGCATCAGCTGAAGAATAAGGTAGAAAATCAGAGAGTAGGGCAAAGAACAGAAAAGCTATCACTCTTCATTAGCAGACAATATGTGTGCCTTTGTAGCACAGCAGAAAGCAAGCAGAAAGCTGGGCAGAAGCTCTTCTCAACGGGAAGAAATAAGGAGATCCTCTTGCCAAGTTTTAAGAAAATTAGCCATGTAGGATTTTGACCAGCCTGTCAGTGGGAGCCCAGGGGCAGCCTGTGTTGACTGTTCAGAAGGAGCTCTGGAAAGTTTCTAGGATGTATCACAGAGCATTGGGTGACTTGGTTTTACATACCTGACAGCACTGAGGACTGGCCCTGGGACTCCTGAAATCCCAATGCTTAAACAAGTGAAAAGATTTAACTTCTACTTTGGAGATTAAATGCAGTTAAATTTTGTCACTAGCAAAGTTACAGCTGTAGTAAAAGCCATGAGGAAGGTTACCATGTATGCCATTATATATGTGGGATACGGTTTAGTTTATATAGTGGCCACACCCACAGATGCAGGATTCAGAGTATAACACATTCAAACATCTTTATTGCCTCCTTCCAGGCCTATATAAATGACACTCAGCTCAACAAAGCAAGTTTATTTTAAACTAAACAACACTCAAACAAAAATAGAACAAAACCTGCACTTCTTATGTGCCACCAAAATGATTCCTATAAAGACGATGCTTTTTATTAGAGGTGTTAATGTTAAGTGTAAAAATATTTGCTAGACCCAAAATGCCTTTCTGTCAGAGCAGTAATTGTCCAGGCAGTGAAGCTCAGAACTGCATCTTCACTTGTCCTTGTGTAAGGCGGCACTTACTCAAACAGATTAAACATCTTGGTGCCTAGAAATGGAGAACACTGGTGTCACAGATACCACCTACTTGGTGTAGAATGACAGAAATCAATGACTACTTGAAAATAAATGACATTGAAAGTATGGAGCTACTTTTGAGAGCTTGACATGATGGTGCAAATTTGTATTAGGTGTGAGAAGCTTCATAGACACTATGACACAGGGGCCCTGCAGTACCATTGTGTGATAAGCACTCAAATATCTGGACCACTGAATGCAAACCAAGCCAAAGCACATTATAAATTCTTCACCTCCACCAACTGTCAATGGAATGGGGATGCAAACAAATGTGTGATGTTGCACTTTAATGAAAAACATAACTGCAGCTAGCCTCAAAGGAACTCTGCTACTTAACTCTCGCGTACTAGATGTAGGAATAGCACAACATCTCCTGATAAAAGATATGAAACTCTGGATCTTATTATGTGAAGAAATCATTGCAGAAAATAACAACATTTCTGACAGATAAGGAGCTTCCTCATTTATGAATGTTGTGTCTTGGCCTGGTTATTATATTAGTTTTCTGGGCTTAGGGGATTGATCAAAAATCTCAGGCAAAACTTTCTACAGCAATTTAAGTAATAACAGAATGTACCAACCTACTTTACAGATACAGGCATCAGCTCTCATGTGCTGAACTGACAGGGCAGAAGTGTTTGCTCAGAAATTTGGAGCAAAGACTGCAATCTTAACTGGCATTATGCTATTCGACTTTGGGTCACTTAGTGTCTCGTGGGATAGTGTGCATATCCCTGGCTTCACAGAAGAACAGCTATTGTAGCGGGGGAAGCAGAAGGCAGAAATGCAAAATCTTTCACTGTGATCCTATTTCTATGGAAAGGAAATTGGGATGTCCAGGACAAATAGCAAGAATGGGGCATCCATAACTTCCCCGGAGAACCTGTTCTAGTGCTTCACCACCCTCACAGGAAGGGGGGTGGTGAAGCATCATCTAATCTAAGTCCCCCTCTTTACATCTAGTCTAAGTCCCCCTCTTTTAGTTTAAAAGGAATCACAAATACTTTGCATGGGTTAAAAATGGTGGTGTCTCAGAAAAGCAAAAAGGGGAATAATTCACACTGGTAGGAGCTGGTAGGTATTTGGATGGTATTTGGAAGATGGATCTCATTAAAGCTGCCACTGTGGTATGCTGGGGTGTTAAGCAACACAGACAATTCTGTGGAGGGTTCCTTGCTTTCATATAATCATAGAATGGTTTGGGTTGGAAGGGACCTTTAAGATCATCTAGTTCCAACCCCCCTGCTATAGGTAGGGACACCTCCCTCTAGACCAGGTTGCTCACAGCCCCATCCAGCCTGGCCTTGAATGCTTCCAGGGAGGGTTGTCCACAACATCCCTGGGCAACCTGTTCCAGTGTCTCACCACCCTCACAGTAAAGAATTTCTTTCTAATATCTAGTCTAAATCTACCCTATTCCAGGGTACTGGTCTCAACGCTGATCCCTGAGGAACTCCACTCATCAAAATATTTTAGAGTGAGCTTTTGTTCTCATGGTAAATACAAAATGTAGTTTGGTTTAAGAATGCTTTTGGTCACCAGCTTGACACTGACTCCATAACAGAACCAAACTCAGCCAGATTTGCCAGATGGAAAGCACTTGTCATGGATTGATAGAAGCAAGGGTTTAACCAAATATTTGCTCAGGCATAAAAAAAGTTGATAATCTGAAATAAATTATTGTCTGTAAAGAAGTCAAAATGGGGAATCTTTTTACAGAAACGGACTAAGTAGAATAGGAGATGGGGAAATAAATATTATATCATAGGAAAAATTGAGGCTACAGGAGGGCAAAATATGAAGAATAGGTCACAGTTGTGTTTTACTTGGTATCTCACCTTCTAAAATTCTGCATGGAATTTAAAGTGATATATAAGGATACAGAGAGTTTTGTTGAAGGATTTTAAGGAGAAGAGAGATTTGGAGCCAAAATTTGAGGAAAGAGAACACGTGGAAGAATAGATGATCAGAGGAAACATGCCACATATAATAGAGAGCAGAGAGAACAAGACATGAGGAATTCTGTGGGGCAGCACGGCAAAGGAATTGCCCTGAAGAACACAGGTCTCTAATGCCTGAGTGGAAACAACAGCTCATGTCCAACAACTCAGCACCTTTGCAAGGGAGGTCAGCCCTGGTTTATGATGCTTAACTTGGATTTGGAACCTGGCTTCATGTTTCAAAGTTGTGAAAACTTCAAACCTCTTCAACGTGCCTGTCCTATAACTCAAAAGACAGTTTATCAGAGGCCTTCTTGTTAAAAGAAACATAAACTAACTGAGTGGGGCACAAAATGTAAAACCTGAAACAGATTAACTCAGACTCCAAGATTCAAGACGACTTTTCAGTTGAAATGTGATTCTCGTTTTATGACTAAAGATTGCCATATTACTCAGTTATGAAGGTTAATGTATTTTGTAGCAGTGCATAAGATTTATTTTGCTAGGGGATGTTATTTAGAATTCAATTGTACTCAAAAATGAAGCAGATTGTCAGTAATGCAAAATGCACACTAACATATGTAATTCTCTTAGACACCAAAGTAATTTCTAAAGTTTTGAAAGGCCGAAATATGAATCAAGCTGAAGGCAGAAAAATATCCGTGCCGTGAAAAATAAAATATCCAAGTGAGAAAGTGCATGTAAGAAGCAAGGTAGGACATACAGTAACTAGGAAGAAAGAAATGAAACTACAACATAAGAAAATATGGACTAAACCACAAGTGCCAACCCTACCCTGTGTATTGGAACAAACAAATAGGCTGTTCATGCAAATAACTTCAATAATGTTTTCACTTAGAAGAAAGCAGTGATGTGAAATAATGTAAAAGCCATTAGTCATCCTTTATTTACTAAAGTTTCTTCCATCATATTGTCAAATTGCATCTAATGATCCCTCTTCAAAAAAAAAAGAATAGCATTCTGGACAGGAAATAACAGGAAATAACAATATGTGAAATAATAGTGATGAAGAGAGCAGGAAAAAAACACAGGTATTTTACCCAGAAGATGATCTACTTATAGCGCTTGGAAAGATCTAGATGCAATTATTTGTCACAAAGTAGGTAAGGCATATCCCATTTTCTGTCAAAACAAACAAACAAACAAAAGAAAGAAAGTAAGAAAGAAGCCCCTCGCAAAAAAAAACAGACAGAAAAGCTCAGCCCATGAGGCATCCAATCCATTCTTCCTATTTTGTGAACACCCACCTAAAATATGTGCCATTATGCCATTTGTTTTTAAAACTGCAGCATTGGAAAAGTCAGATCATACTTCTAAAATGTGTTAGATATTTTTATAATATAATCTGGCTACAGGAAAATATCAAAACTGAATGATGTCACAGTTTACCAGGGATACTGAACACTTATTAAAGATAGGCATAAAATGCCATTGGCCTTCTCACAGCGCAGAAGCAAGCTTGCAGAAGACGTAAATGATCAAAGATTTGCTTCAATAGCAGTTTAACAATTTATATCAGCTCTTACTGATCAAATCTTTGCATGTCTAGAGAAAGGTTAGGTTTAACTAGGAATTCCCTGAGTCATTAATTGATTAAATAAGGGAAAATAAAATTTTCCCATATGGGATGGAAACAGCAAGAAGGAAAACATATTATCTTCACAGATATCAGAAAAGAAAATCATAGCATGATTTTTATAACATTTCCTTAGTAACTTTTCTGATTTCTAGAACATGAACATCTTTCATATCATACAAGAAATTCTGTTTATTTCCTATCTCAAGTTACATATTTTAAAAGGGATCAGCAAACATTGTTTAGGTGTAAAGTTTGGTACAGGAACTGACAAAAAGATGGAACAGAAATTGCAATGACTCTTGAATATGCTGGTGCTAATCCCCACCTCATGCCTTAATTTTTTTTCACACAGAGCCCTTTTATCAGGAAAATTTGGGGCAGGTTGTGATAGCCATTCTGCACAAATATACCTAAGCATGTGAGAATTCTTACTGACTATGTCATTCAAACACAATGAGAATCTGGCTCTGTGGTTTTATAATTTACCAACTAGTGTTCTTGTTGTTTTTAAACCATATTATAAAGTAAACACGTTAGTTGGTCGGGGTTTTTTTATTCTTTTTACTAAAAACTCTATAAAGATGACTCATCTGTGATGCAGTTGGATGCAGGCTGTGATAAAGTCCAAGTAAACAGCACAAAATGCTATTAGCTCCAGAACGAATGTGCCAGTTTCTTTTTCACTTTTCCTTGAGGCTAAAGTTTTCTCCTTTCTTGCTCTTATTATTATGCCCTGGTGTTCAAAAGGCAGAACAGTGCTTCAGGTGACAACACAATCTATTAAGCCTGCAGTATGTTCAGACTGTTACAGTCTATCTTGGAGCCTGCACTTTTCCTTTTTGCTGATATGCTGCCATATCTTGGTAACCTTGGGTTCCTTTCGGTCTTACAGAGCATTCCTCTGCTGGAGAGCTGTGGTTAAAAAAAAGAAGAAATCCTCATTAAGAATAAGGTTGCACCATCTGTCGTGGGTCTTGTGGAAACAGCTGAACTAAAATATCTTGGCTTCCCAGGGTTCTGAATGCTTCCAGTACAAGTCAGGTAATGACTAACGACAGGCAAAACATTATGCAAAAAGCCTTTAGAAACAGAATAATGTAAAGCCATTCTCACAAAGTACTAAACAAGAAGCAGAAACGGGGGTGGGTAAAAGTTATCTTATGAGCTCGTCTTTGTTTCTTGATTTGTATATATTTTGGAGTGACTTGATGAAAATTATAAAGGGATGTCTGGGGATGATGCACAGCTCCCCAGCTCAGCATAGCTGAGTTCTGTATGAGATATAAATGCAACTCTTTGGCTCACATGTGTCAACTCTTTTTTTCCCCGCTCTATAAGCACAACTAATTTACACCATTTAGGAAAGATGGTATAGTTTGAGGAAAGCAAATGTGACAGAAACACCTTGAAGTGGGTCCCAGGGTCTTTCAGCCCACAGCTGGTAGGTTGGCTCCATGCTAGGTTACAAGCATTTTTAAAGTCTCTGCGCACCAGCTCTCTGGCATGGAGCCGGAGCGAAGCATGTATAAATGTGAAGAGCTGAGAAAGGAGGGTTGAACAATCTGTCATCTGGGATGTGGAAAATACAGAGTGTGTGTAATGGAATGCTGGCACAGGTTGTCCACAGGCTGTGGAGTCTCCTCCTTGGAGATCTCAGGTTGTCCAGAGGTTGTGGAGCCTCCTCCTCGAAGCTCTCCAGACTCTGCCTGGCCATGGGCCTGGGCACTCTGCTCTGGGTGGCCCTGCTGGAGCTGGGCTGGGACCTGATGGGCCCTGCCAGCCTCAGCCAGGTGGTGATTGTGTGAGAAGAAACTGTTACAGTGTCAGAAAGAGACCCAGACAGATGATACAGGGCTCTTCCCGGATGTTACCTACAGTTGAATTTGAACAGGGACGCGAAGGGCAGTAAGAAAGACGCCTACAGGTCTATCAGCAGCAAAAGGAAGGGAAACATAGGCCTGCAGCTGACTGGGGTAAGGGCTTGACACTGGCATATCCTCCTCAAAAAACTGAGATAGTATTGCTCCTCTGGACCAGTGAGTTGGCTTGGCTACTATGTGAAGATGAATCCAAAGCTAGTGCAAGTAAGAAACAGAAACAGAGGACATGGATACTGGTTTCCTCATTTGCAGAAGATGGTCTGAAGCAAAATGAAAGTTTTGCCATTGCACTTTACATGGAGATGGAACAAGCATGAGAACTGGCGCAGAAACAATGAAGAATATTACAATCTAATTTGCCAGTATTCTTCTGTGAAACGACATCATTTTGTGTACTTAAAATAAGGTAAAGATTAATTGTAAGCTTGCCTAATTTTGGCTATACTGACAGTTAATGCAGCACGACAGGTGACTGTCTGCTCCTTACATACTATTACTGCTGCCTGGGCAAAAGTTTATCTCATATTGCTTCTCATGAGTGATTTTCAGTGTGCACTGCAGGCTTTTGTTGGCATTCACTTCTTTTGCTTGGTTGTTCAATAAAAAGTTACCTGCAGAACATTCCGTAAGGTTTACTAGCACAGACGTTGCTTTTGCCCTCATTTTCTAGACACTCCTACTTCAGTATTCTATTTCTTTATACTCTTCACTGGAAATGTAAAGAAAAATGAAACAAAATAACTTGCATCAAAACATATTAGCTTATGAGAGTTTAAACTCTCATGTCTGGAAATGCCAGCTTGATTTATTTCATATGCAATTGTCCAAATGACTAACCAGGTACTTCTTTCACGGTTTCTATAATACATTCCTTCATACTTTCTCCATTTCATGGTGTTTTCCTGATGCAAACACTTTTTCATTTTTTTTCTCTTTTTCATCCAGTGATTCAAATTAACTATGTCACTTGCAGATTAAGCTGAACAAGGCAGGCATGAATCTTCAGAAGTACTTAGGCAAATGAATAGAAATTAGGTTCCTCAGCCGTTCTGGTGATTTAGACCTTGGTCTTAACGTTTCTCTTCACCTCCTCAGCAGCTGCTTAGACAAATCAGCCAGGTTTCATCTCATATGATGGTAACAGACTGAGATGCCTGGTTTGTGGCTTTCTGCATTTAAAAGGTAGAAAACAAGAATAATAAAATGAGGAAATATACCTGTTTAATGATTATTTCTGATATTTGAGGTTTATTGTGTGACTGTTTAATGTTCTTTTAGCTGTGCACATTTATGTGTGAAAAATATCTGTGCAATCTCATAATTTTGCATAAAGAAGAATACAGACATAAAATGTATTGATTGATGTCTTATATTAAAATATTTGATCGGTGTTCAAAGAGTATGTTTTTCAGAACTTCCAAGCATAAGAGAGACTGAATTCCAGCTCTGAGAACAAAGCGGAACTTATCACCTTAAATCTGAACACGTACCGAAAACTCCTGTTCTGTACACTGGAGTTTCCTATATCTGAAATACTTTTGACTTACCGTTGGGATTTTTTTCCTCATGTTCAGTCAATATGATTCTTTTCTAAATTTATTTTTCATCAACTATTACTATTCAGTCTTACATTTTTTTTAAATAATACTTTCCTTTTAAACAATGTTTCCTACATGCTAGCGTGCTATGAAGTCTGCTGCTGAGCTGCTTATTTAAGCTGAGCCATATTAAATGGAAAGCACTTTCCCACTCCCCCTTCAAAATATAATTCTTGAACCTGGGAACCATTTCTATACTCAGTTTCTCAACTTCTTCCTGGCACTGAGTTGCCTAGCACTGAATGTAGTTTCAGTTTATTGGTATAAAAAAGGAATCAGTAAGTTGCTGTTCAGTAACACAATGTCTCCCAGCAAAGCCATCTCTGTGCCAACAGATAGTATTACAGACATCTCCAAGTCCAGGCCACTTAGGTTGCACCTAAGCTGAGTCAGGAACTGCTATGGCTGGTTATCTGGACAGCAGTGTGGAGGGTATTGCCAGCTGGCTACTAGGAAGGGGGAATGTAGCCCAGGTAGATGCTACATGATGACGTGTAATAAGGAAATAATGCCAGACTCCTGCAGTGCCAACCCTTACTTTAATGGCAATGGTCACTTTGTGACCTCTGCATGAGACAGACTCAGTCATACTGTACAACATCCCTTATGGTAAAGCTGTTCATGACATCCTGTAAATAAATAGTTGCCTACTATAGAGACTGTGTACACTAATATGCTGATGGAAAAAGAAATAAAATTTTTAAAAGAAAAGACTGTCCAGGTTGATATCCTGTGGTATTCCTCTTTCCCCTGCAGTTCTGGATTCATTAGATGTTTGTCTCTGTGCACATAGCACAGGCAATTGGGATTTTCTAATACAATTCTATTGTACCATTTGCACTTCCTCCTAAGTAAAGTAAGTGAAAGCTCCAGATTTGCTGGCTACAAGTGTACTACAGTCCATACCTGTGTTTACTAAGTTACTGTAAGATAGTGACAAGCAGCAAGGAAATGTGAAATTATCATAAAGATACAAGAGGCTGCCAGCATCTAATATCAATAAATGGGTGCCTAACTGACAGCATGATCAAATAATGGGCAACTCTTTGGCCAATAAAGGCTTTACATCAGGCAAAATAATCTTCTGTAGATTATTATATATCACTTAACTGGTTGTTCATAATCAAACCCATTGTAAATATATGTAGAGTGGATGTGGCTGTGTGTGTGTGTGTACAAATAAAATCTTTCACTGATATTAACTCATGTGTGTTATTGTTGTTTTCTTTTTTTTAAATGAGGAAGAAGAGATGTGCCAGGAAATGCTACATATATATAATCAGTATTTGCAAGACGTTTTTCAATAATGTGGAACAATTTCCTATGCAAGCTAACAGAATTTAAGTGTAAAATAGGATTTTCACTATTCCAAATTGCACTTCTGACAAATTGCACTTCTGAGTATTCTGGGTTATTCCTTTCCCTTTCCCTTTCCCTTTCCCTTTCCCTTTCCCTTTCCCTTTCCCTTTCCCTTTCCCTTTCCCTCCCCTCCCTTTTCCTTTTCCTTTTCCTTTTCCTTTTCCTTTTCCTTTTCCTTTTCCTTTTCCTTTT
>NC_034410.1:86537133-86548711 GCF_002078875.1 Numida meleagris | reverse complement strand
CTAGTGAAGACCGAGGCAAAGCACTTATTGAGCACCTCAGCTTTTTCCACGTCTGAGGAAGCCAATTCTCCATCCTCATTTACCACAGGGGGAACACTCTCCTTGACTTGTCTTCTCTTGCCTATGTACCTGTAGAACCCCTTCTTATTTTGCACATCCATAGCCAAGTTCAGCTCTACCTGCGCCTTGGCTTTCCTGATCCTATCTCTACACATGTGGACAACAGCCCTCCGAGGCTGCACAACCCTGCTTCCACTTCCTGTACATTTCCCTCTTTTCTCTCAGTTTAAGCTGCAGGTCCTTGCTCAGCCATGCTGGTCGCCCGCCTCCTCTGCTCGATTTCTTTTGCTGGGGAATGGAGAGCTCTTGCGCTCTCAGGAGGGTGTTCTTAAAGAGCTGCCAGCTCTGCTCTGTTCCTATGCCCTTAAGGACAGTTTCCCAGGGGATCCCACCCAGCAGTTCCTTGAGCAGCCGGAAGTTTGCTCTCCTGAAGTTCAGGGTCCTGACTTTACTCTTTGCCAGGCCTGCATTCCTCCAGATCACAAACTCCACACTTAACTAATAACAAAAGAGAAAGCAACAAGTGACAGTAGGACCACCTGTCTGTTCAATAGAGCAGTAATGCTTATTCTAATGTACATATGGTATCTCTGCAGCAAGTTCACAGAAAAACCTAGAAATTAATAAGGCATTCTTTGCTTTGCTTCCCTTAATTTGGTTATCATATTCATGCAACTCACTATCTATAAACTACTGGAATCGACAGCTTTCATTTCTACTGTACTAACAGATTATTCATTGTCCAGTTTGCTTGAGTCCTGATTTTCCCCTTGTAGACAGACTCTAATTAGTCTGAGCAGGAAAGCACCTCCCAGAGCACAGATAACAAGTGCTCAGAAGTGGCCAGCTTGAAGACTGCCTCCTGATCCATTCCAAAACAGGGCTCTGAAGATAAGGAAAAGCAGAGAGGAAATCCAGGCAGGAAATAAGCAGCAGTGCAAGAACAGGATAAGAGATTGTGAGATAGATAGACAAAGATGAGATAGAACCAAAGAGAAGTTATTCAGAGCACAGGAAAAGAAAGGCTCACTGCAGGAAAAAAATAAAAGAGAGAAATGAGCAGTGCAAACAGATATTGTGGACAAATGCGATGAACATGCTAATATTAATGTTTCCAAGAGGAATTTCAGCATTTGTATTTGCTGAAAGCCAGGCTTTGCAAGTGCTTGAGCTGATATATGTAAAGACGGGAATCTAAGCAGCTGCATGATTATATGCTCCTGTGTTGAACTGGAGAATGTTGGAGGTCTGCAGCCAGTGAAAAGCCTGCATCACCCGGACCAGAAGAAGCAGTTTGTTTGAGGGTAGTATGTGTGTTTTAAGGCTTTTCTAAAGTCTACCAAAGGAATATTATCTTCCAGAACATCAAGTTTGATGTGATTTATATTGGAGTATCATAACTTGTATTGACTTGCCTGGGATAAACTTCAAGGTGGGATGAATCACTCCCTAGAAGCATCTACTTCTCACCACTGTAGGCACTGATGGGAGACAACAATGACTACATCAGATGCACACACCCACACTGCACTTGGTCAAATGAATCCTGTACAAACTGTCAGATCTATATAGATATTTAAGCATGCGATGAAGGAGTGAGGCACCTAGAAGGCACTTCAGCCTCTTAGCCCCTCAGGATTTGAAGGTATTTGATTTCTTTGACTAAATACTTAGTTAAACTAATGGCACCTAAGTTCTTCAAGAATCATATTAAAAGATAAATACAGATGTTATGAAATGTTCAAGTGGATTCATATCTTCACTATCCAGAAAAATGCTTGTCATAGTGCTAAACTTGAATTTTCACTGTAATTTATCTCAGTCTTAAAAATAGTTGAAGATTCAAGTTGAATGTCTCTGGATAGTCTTAAACCTATCCTTACTACATCTTTCATAACAGTGTAATGCTTTCACTTCTGCATAGGCAACCCAAAGCAATTCATGGTGCAATGGTTTACTTTGTTGAATAAGATGTACCATTTCAACTAATGATTTTTGTCATGTCGTTGAGCATAGCCTCACCTCCTCATACAATCTCGCTCTATGACCAGCAAGCTCATTTATCTTAAACTTCAAGCAACAGCCAAACAAATCAAAGCCCATATACCTGCATCTGCTCCTTTTAAGCTGTTGTACTTAGGTCCATGTGGCTAAGGCTGCAGGCAAACCTTTGTTACACACAAGCTCAACAAAAGTCTGCTGCTGTGCTTCATCTGAAATCACCTCTCTTGGGATTATGCCACATGGGATCCCTGGCATATGCATGGGCTCCTGCTCCCATTACCATGCAAGTACTGCATGATAGTTAAGCTGTTGTAAATTGCCATGGGTTTTCTGCAAATTCTTATTTACAAAAATGCAAGTGCAACACAAATAAAATATAACAGGAAATGTATTTTAAAGGACTACATATAAGAGTAGCTAATGTAATTTTATTGCACACAGAACAAAATCACAAATACAGACTATTTAAGTGCTATGAATTAGTCCATAAAGAAAAAAAAAGAAAAGAAAACAAGAAAAAAAAATTGATATATTACACTCTTGTTCCCTGCTTTGGCTGCAAAATATGCTGATGGGTCAAGATGTCATTCTAATCATACTTGTTTCAAGTCATTTTGTGTTAAATTGATGCCTACTTTCAAGTTACTGATCAAATGGAAATGGAATAATCATACTGCTGATGAAAAGCGTTTGGGTTTTTTATTTTTTTTGGATTCACAGAGAGTAGGTAATAATTCAGAAATTTGGACACTACTACTTACTGATGTTATTGAGAACTCATAAGCTACACATAATGGTCAATACACATAATTTTCCTGTGTCGACAGCCTACATCTCTCATTGCCAGCAAACTTGCTCATCTATTCAAGCTGTGAGTCTGCAGGACTTAACACAGCATTTTGGCTGGAGGAGAAATTGGTCAGGATGGGAAAGAAGAGGGGAATGGCTCCAAAATGAGTATAGTTATTTCTGGGTATTTCTGGGTGTTTGTTTCTAGAAGGTACAAGTCTGTTTCCCAACAGCTGTCAAAGAGTGAGAGGCCACTGCAATTTGTTGAGGCTGATGTTAGGAACAGACACGTAAGTCCTCTCATTCATATGTCTTCCTACCTCTCCTCTTTCTCCTGCCATGCAGCACATTAGCCTCCTTGAGACCCACAATATGCACACTCCATCCTTCAAGCAGCCATACTTCTATTGCTATCATAACCTCAACTCACTTCTTCTTGAACTGTTTAGAAGAAGAGACAAGAATTGGGAGTTGTCCTTGGAAGAGGTGGAGTAGATAGCTCAGTCTTGAACAAGATGCCAGGCAATCAAAAATGGTGGAGATAACCACAAAGACACATCTTCCTAGCCCCCATCCCACTAGCTGAGTAAGAAGCAGAAACCAAGCATCCCTGCATCCTGACACAGAATTGAGGCGCTCAGCCATTGACAGTAATGTTGCCCTTTGCTGGTTCCCCCAAGACTCAGCACTAACAGCATGTGCAAGATGCTGCTGTTGAATAAAACCAAGATTTATAATCAAAGCTTGCTACAAGTGCATAAGCTATGTCTATTTTTGATTCATGGAAAAGAAACTGTTGCTGGTAATGTTAAATATTGCTTTTATTTTTATAAAATGGAATTATAAAGAAATTGCTAAAAATTTCATACATTTTAAGACATACGCACACAGTTGTATACATATAAAGATCTCCTGAGTCTTCTAATTTATACAACAACCTCAACCGTCTCAGCCTCTCCTCATATGACACATGCACCAACTCCTTCCTCATTACAGTGGCCCTTAGAAGGACTTTCTCCAGTGTGCCTGTCTCTCTTGTTCTGGGGAGCTGAAACATCGACAAACCACTCCAGCTGTGCTCTTGCCAGGGTCAAGCAGAGAAGAATCACCCTCAGCCTCCTGGTGAAGCTCTTCCTGATGCAGCATAGATGCTGCTGGCCAGCTTTGCATCAAGGGCACATTGCTGCCTTATGTTCCATTTGTTTTCCACCAGCAGCCCCACAGCCTGTTCTGCAAAGCTGCTTTCCAGCCAAGCACTCCCCAGCCTATAGGAGTAGGTGCCCAGGATTTCTTTCTTTCCAAGGCCAGGACTTGGCATTTCCCTTAGCTCAGCTTCAGGAGATCCCTGTCAAATCTCCAGCATCTAGAAATCCCACTGAATGGCAGTGCCAACCATTTGGTGTATCAACCACTCCTTCTACTTCTGCACCATCTGCAAATCTGCTGAGAGTATGGCCTGCCCCATCCATCATCTTGATCATTAAGATATTAAGTAGTACTGGCCTCACTATCAACCCCTGTATAATCTTTTTAAATGCCTTCATGCGTACTTAAATTCTATACTTTTCCCCATCTCAGAATATCTTCAATAAAAAATAAATTAAAACAAAACAGTCATAAATATGACTTTTGAAATATATTAAGATGCAGAGCAAAATTAAAGGTCCAAAGCAGGATAATACGTATGGTATATCCCTCTATTTTGCTCATAGCCAACAAATTGATCACAGAGTGAATGCATTACCTTGTGAGAATGATGCCTTCTACCCCTACTATTCATACACAGTTTTAGAGAAAATATCTTCACTAAATCCAAACTGACAGTATTCAGCCTCTGTGTCTTTTATTGTTTCTGTGTATGCTGTTACTGTTAAGTATTTCAGGCTCAGGTATCCAGCTTACTGTCTCATTATTTAGATGGCTGCCAATGAAAAAAAAAAACCAGCATTATTTGAGTCACGCAATTCCTACACACGATTTTATGAATGTGAATGCACAAAACCCACAAATGCAGTTATCACTTCTGAACTCAAAAACTACCATCTATTAAATTACTGCAGATAAGACAATAGCTTTAGGTTTTACCTAAAATAACCGATAGAGCATTTGTTATAATTTCACTCATCCTCATGAAGCCTGAAAGCCAGAAGTCTATGGGAATGGGAAAAATCCATGTGACATTCAATTCAGGATTACAAAAGTAGGCAAATAACAGTGCTGAGGTTCACTGTGCTCGAGCTACATGCTTTAATTCCAAAAAAAGCTTGAGAACATCAGAGAAATTGCTGCACAGGTCAAAGCGAAGATGTACACATCTGTTTCCTTCACCAGATGTACACCTGTCATTTCCTAGTTGTCTCCTCTAGGCCAATGTCAGAGACATTCCCAAAGAAAACACACCCTCCCGGAATTTGTGGCTCAGAGTTTTGCTTGTATCTTTCTAATGTCTTTGTATTTACCTCACGTTTTTTTCCTTCCATGAATTTATCTAGTTCAGCTTATTTTTGAAGTTGCAATTTTGGCACGCATAATAACTCATAGCAAAGAGATCCATAGCTTAATCACACGTTACATGAGGAACCATCTTTTCTAGTTTATCCTGAACCTCTCCCATTGTTCTATGTGGAATATTTCTCACTTAGACAAGAGAATAAAACTTCAACTGGAACATAATTCAGTGAAGGCTAAGAGGAGAGAAAATATCATACTTCCCATCTAAGAATCCATTATTATGTTCTGCATGCAGTGATCAGTAAATACATACAGCCCTATCTTTTTACTAAACATTGTAATTTTCTTCTAGAAATAGATGTACTTTTTTTGTTGTTATTGCTCCATAAAGGTCACTATGAGAATTATAAATTTATCAAACTAGAACTAGATAGATAAATATCTGTTCCCATTGCTCTACTGTGTGAGACAAAGTTGTTTCTCAAAGTAAGATACCATTGCGTGTGGCACGCCTATTGGCTTGGTAAGAGTTCACAAGAACTCATGACCAAGAACAGGTAGGAGAACTGTCTATTTAGCAATATGATGTGTTTATTATCATACTAAGCAGTATTTGTAGTCACTGAAAAAGATAGGATTTCAAAACCTGAGTACAGCTGTTTAGCAGTCCAAAGGCTAGTATACATGATTGTGGCAGAGACAGTGGAAATATTCTTTTTATTATTACAAAAGTCAATGTTTGTAGATAAATACTGTTTCTGGACTTGTTACAATTATAGATTAATTACTAATGTTGTATATCCCATTGGTAACATTAGCGATGTTATCATTCTTTACACACTTCAGAACTTAATGCGTTAATAGCAACATGACAAGGTAAATACTGTAGGACAACTGGCCAATTGACATCTTTAAAGGTTTATGTTCTGTTACTAACTCTTCCAATGCTCATTGCAGTTCCCTACACGGATAACAAGCAGAAGGTGAGAGCTGCTGGCATAATGCAGCAACTCTGGCAATTCTTAGTTGGAAGCTAAATCTTCTAATCCTCAGGCTGCTTTCAATTATATCAAGATAGGAAATTGCATGGAACTGCTCCCAGGATAAGAATTTTATAAGTGGCTCTGTTAAAGCACATCCTGGCAATGAAGAGTATGGTCACACTGGGATCCAGCCCCCTTCCTTCTTGACATTACAAGGGCAACTGTAAGTGATAAAGACAAATGTAATATTTTCATGGAATGAAATTTATCAGCTAGTTTACCAGCTAAAATAACTACAGTGACTTTCTAAAATTATTCGTGTTTTTTCTTGGAAATAAGATTTCACTAGAGCCAAGTAAAGATGGACAGAAGTGAAGATGCTGCGAATGCTGTGTGTCAGGGTCTGCAGCTGTCACAGACATTGCTTGAAAGTCAGCACTGCTTGCAGCCATCAGGAGCCCCGCAGTTCAGAGTTCAGGGGTGTTACACAGCCTGTCAGGCAGCCAGCAATGCTCCAAGCTGACGTTAATCACCTGCTTTGGGGCGCACAGCTGTTGCCAGCAGCTTCAGCAAGTTGGCAGTGCTAGTACCAATTTATTTCACTTCGCAACAAATGCTGGCATACGGGTATTGCTTATCATTTCTAAGGAGCTTTTTGCCAATGCTATTAGCTTTCACAGTCAGCTAGGACTACAGTAATGGGAGATTTAAGACATTTTAAGAACATTTCTAACGGTGATGCCTAACAACAAAGAGTACCTTTGGCTATAGTAACTGTGCATACAAACATTGCTAATATGTTGGCAACTTTCCTAATAATAACCAAATGCCCGATACTACTTACAGCTGTGGAAGCATTAGTCAGTGCTTCAAACATTGCTGCTATGTCAACAACAAGTATAGAGTTTAATGAGTAATTCTTATAATATTAGGAGATATTTTGCCAGAGCCCTGTGCCGCAGCTAAGTCCCTCAGCAGGGTATACTAGCCCAGACTCAGCACTGTGCTAATAAAGTAACACAGATTTTGAGCAATGCTGAAATATTGAAAGCTACTCTGCTGGGAACACAGAGAGAGACTCTACTTTTGAATACTGAAAAAAGTCATTAACACAGATGAGAGACAGTCAACAATTTTAATTTAAATATCACTGTCATTACTCACAAATACATGAGTAAATTTTTTTATTATTATATTTTAAATTTCATTTGAAAACAAAAAGGGAAACGTTCAATGCCTACAAGATGTGGAACTGTTCCATCTTATCTCAACAAAGAGATGTTAAAGTGAAATAATTCCCCAAATCAACATAATCTGAAAGCTATATTGCGATTCAGTCTCTGAATCCTGTAACACAGAAGTATGTTTTAACACCATTCTGCTAAAGAGCAGGAAAAAACCTGCCAAATCCTTGATTACTCTCAAGCTTCACCATGTCCTCAAATTCCCTGGGAGAACTTTTGATTTTTTTTCTTTTTTTATTAGAAGGAGAAACTTTTCTCAAAATTGATGAAAATCTGTGAAATATTTTACTTCTACTCTTTTTAAGGGAAAAGGTTCATCATCTCTCATTCCCTCATTGAAAACATTTAAGCATTCTCTTCTACGTTATTTTGGTTAAGTTTGGTTCGTCATTTATATACTATGCATTTAAATATGTGAAATTAACATTAATGCTCTGAGACATGTTGAGGTATATTATCAAAAACACGGCCAAAAGGTAAATTTGTTTTTTAAAATTGTTGACAGATGTTGAAGTATACAATTTTACTGCACAGCTGACTGCTAAAAGTTGTTCTTGTTTCTTGCCACTACTGATGCCTTCATAAATGTGAAGGACAAGCCACGCTAAACCAGTTAGATCTTATTCTTAGGATAAAAAATAATCATTGGACTTGAAAGAGGAACTAGAGAACCCCTACTTGCTTCTAACAAGAATTTGACACTACTGCATGACGTTTTCTAAGTAAGATTTTTAAAAGCATGAGAAGTACTATTCTGGTGGAATATAACCAATCAGAAAACTACAACCAAATATTAGTCATGACAGTTTCATAGGCTGTCATACAGTCTATTCCAGTTTCATACGGACTATTCCAGTTTTGTTATCTTAAGAGACAGGATAGTAGAATAACGTGTAAACTATTATATTTGCCCAAAACAGTTCAGAAGAGATCGAAGATGCAGAAACGTAATTGTAGAATTTAGAACAATGATAAATGAGAGAAATGGTCATGAAAAATAGGATGGAATTTAGTAAGAAGAAATGAAAAACCTTCATAATCTTCAGGAACAATTAAGTTCACCAAAAGCATATAAAAAAGAAAGGTTAAACAGCAATTTGTTAGTAATATACAGGCAAAAAGGATGTGATCACCATATCATATCACAGAATGGCTTGGGTTGGAAGAGACTACAAAAATCATCAAGCCCCAGCAGCCTGTGCTGGGCAGGGCTGCCCCCCACCAGCTGAGGCTGCCCAGTGCCCCATCCAACCTGGCCTTGAGCGCTTCCAGGAATGGGGCACCACAGCTTCTCTGGGCAGCTGTGCCAGCGCCTCACCGCCCTCTGAGAGAAAAATTTCCCCCTGACATCTAATCTAAATCTCCCCTCTAGATCATACAATAGTTCACAGTTTGTGAATCAGTAATGTCATTCTACAGGAAAAAGGGCATGCTGTTGCTACAAACAGAAGTGCTTTCTGTGGGTGTGAAGTTTGGCATCTACTGCTGATCTGTATTGATTCAGCTGTATTTTGCTACTGGGAGTACCAAAGGAGAAGAGAGCAGTCACTGCTTTCATGCTTCTTTCCAAAGGTTATTCCTTG
This sequence comes from Numida meleagris, assembly GCF_002078875.1. Lineage (NCBI taxonomy): Eukaryota > Metazoa > Chordata > Aves > Galliformes > Numididae > Numida > Numida meleagris. Next base: position 86,539,597 of record NC_034410.1, on the reverse strand, counting down.
GATCAACTCAGAAGTTCCAAGAGATGAGTGATGTAACTACTGCGAACTAAAAAGCAACAGGTATCTGTTGGTGGCATATAGTCCGTATAATCTGCCTACTGCAATATAAAAGTAGATCTTGATTGATAAACCCTGTTTCATCAACTGCAGTGCAAAGAGTCCAGGGAGCATGTGCTCCAGTAGCCCAAAACTGGGAAGTACTCCCTGTGCACTTTATTAAACTGAAAACTTGCAGTTAAAAACAAAGCAGTTCAGGCACCTCGAGCACAGGCCCACACATGCCAAGGGGTGCCTCAGTCGGCCTCCAGGCCCCACAGTTCCTTCCACAGCTGGCTTTGGCTTCCTGGTCCCTCCAGGAGCAAGCTCTCAGACCTTGGGGCTCCCTACCATCCAGCCCAGACTTCTGGCTACTGCAGTACCTCTCATCAGCGTGATATTCATTGGTGACCACACAGACACAAACCAGCATAATTTCACTCTAGCTCCTCAGACATGTGGGTCCAGTGAATCACCATCTCTGCTCAAGCTGTTGGCACTCAGACCTCCATACACATACTTGTACACAGAACAGAGAGCCATCTCTGAGAAAAAGTAGTTAGAGATCAAAGGGTCATGGGCTAGCACAGGGCATGGACAGAGAAGTGTATTAACCAGCAACCTACTCACACACAATCAGCCTCTTTCCCAAATTGCCTTGATCCCTCATTTTTGCTGCCTCGGGCTCTTCCTCCAAACATCCCTTAACGAGTCTTGTGTAACACCAAGACACCCTTCCCTGCACTATGAATCCCTCCTTATCATTTCTGATGCTCTTTCTGAAAGTGCATTATCTTTCCTCTGGAATTAAGCAATAAAGTTCTCTTTATAATGGCAAAACCTCTTGTATGGCAACTGCTGAGTCATGGCCTGAACCACTGATTGAGCACCTGGAGGAAAGATCCAGTCAGCCCCGAGAGCACAGGTGAAGGCAATTCACCTGTGCAACCACAAGGGGTGGAGCCAAGCTGCACCCCTCTTAGGCCTCATTTAAGGGCTGACTGCCACTGAGGAAAGATCTCTTTCTGGAGATCTCTTCTAGGTGGAAGTTTTTCCCTGTGAACCAAGAATCTTCTGATACAGGTGAGCAATCTACTTCAATTCCTATGCAGCATCTTTCTATCATGCTGATCTTTCCGCCTCTTTGTAACACCTTTTCCATCGTGTTGATCTTTCTGATTGCTACCCTTCTCAATTTGTGTTGCCTGTAGATTTTACATACATGTACTCACTTCGTTCTCCTAGATCATAAATATCATTTCCTAGTACCCCAATGAAAAATGAATTAACTTTAGACAAAGTAAGGAAAATCATGATTGGGATAATAATCTTCAATTTTGTAGTTTGCAGTGGAGGAAGAAAATTCCAGTTTCAGTCCTCAGGACTATATTTTATTTCATACTGCATAGGGTAAGCAGGGTGTTTTTTTTTTTTCATTTTAAGCAGGTAACTAGCCAGAAATACAAAGCAATTCACAACTCTTACCCAGTACAAATGCTAGTGCATGTAACTACTGAGTCAAAATAACTTTCGATTTCTTTTTCAGTGGGATGAGTCCTTAATTCCATTAAACAAAATGTATCAGCTTTGACAAGAGGATATGTAATTTCCCCAAATTCCTGAACAGCCAACACACTGGTGGTTTGGGGGATCTTACTGAGCAGGTGATACCTTCAGGCTTGAAATTCTTCAGAAGAAGGACAATAAATCTGCAGATAGCATGCTTTTGGTTCCCATGAGTTTTAAAGAACACGTTTCTCATCTGTAGCATAAGTTGGGAGGAATAATAACAGGAAATACTAAGGTGTGTTGGATGAACTGAATGATGTTTGTTACTATTTTGAGGAAAGAAAAATTTATAAGGATGATCTACATAACATTATGGTTTGTCGGATATCCTGAGTGACCTGGTCTTGTTATTTACTACAGGACATAAATGCTCCAATGGAGCACTGGCGTGTCTTTTTATCTTTTGTAAGTAATTATAAGAAAATTACCAGGTATTTAGTTTAATTAATATGTACTTAATCATCACGCTAAGAAACATTATTGGATTTTATCTGATATAAAAAATTTCTCCCTTGATTTGTTACAAACAATGTGATTTTATAGAAATAATGTTTTTTAAAATTATTTTTTACAGTTGGAGGTGGGTTTTTTCATAGAATCATAGAATGGCCTGGGTTGAAAAGGACCATGAAGATCATCAATTTGCAACACCCTAATGAGTGCAGAGTCGCCAACCACTAGACCAGGCTGCCCAGAGCCATGTCCAGCCTGGCCTTGAACACCTCCAGGGACGGGGCCATCCACAACCTCCCTGGGCAACCTGTTCCAGTGCGTCACCACCCTCTGTGTGAAAAACTTCCTCCTAATATCTAACCTAAATCTCCCCTGTCTCAGCTTAAAACCATTCCCCCTTGTCCTA
>NC_034410.1:86393383-86535093 GCF_002078875.1 Numida meleagris | reverse complement strand
TCTGAGGAAGCCAATTCTCCATCCTCATTTACCAGAGGGGGAACACTCTCCTTGACTTGTCTTCTCTTGCCTATGTACCTGTAGAACCCCTTCTTGTTATTTTTCACATCCCTAGCCAAGTTTAGCTCAATCTGCGCCTTGGCTTTCCTGATTCTATCTCTACACATGTGGACAGCAGCCGTATATTCCTCCCAGGCTACACAACACTGCTTCCACTTTGCATACATTTCCCTCTTTTCTCTCAGTTTAAGCTGCAGGTCCTTGCTCAGCCACGCTGGTCACCCGCCTCCTCTTTCTTCTTTTTCTTTTTTAATTTTACTCTTTAGAAGTCTTTCTAACATGAGTGCTAGTAATTTCCTGCAATAGTATAATCATCAGTGGTAGTCACTGAAGAGAACAGAAGGTACAACAGAGACAAACATGAATCATTTTTTATATTAATTAATTACAAATGACTAATTAGAATATCCATTTATTTCATTTTGTGGCACCAAATCAAATGGTCCACGTGTAAACTACAGGAGTGCTTCTTGCATGGGTATGAGTAGAGCCAGGCCTCAGAGTGCTATTTGTTAGCTTTCAGACATACACAGCCTGATGAGGATAAAGAGAATTCTGTCTAGAATCCAGGGGCAAGATCTGTCCCGATTTTGCCTAATTGCTTTGTAAGTGCTATTGAGACAGGAAATGTAGCTGCTACAGCAGTTGTAAAATGAAAGGAAGAGAAGGAAGATGGTTATTGATTCTATTTTTAAGTATGAAAAATGCTTTCATGTAGTACAATGATCAGACATTCAGAGACACCAGAATGGAAATAGGAAAAGTACAGTAAAAGAGCAGACTTGTATTATCTTGCAGTTTAAGATAATGACAACCACCCCAGACCTACACAATAATAATAATAAAAAAGCAATGGCTGAATAACTTGTAAGGTTTTAAGGTTGGTAGAAGTATCCTGCTAATAATATTTCATGTGCAAAACATGTTTCTGAGAATTTTTTATTACATTACTGTTTAAGAACCAGACGGCTATGGTCCTGTGAGTTCACATAACTTAAAGGCAGTCACTACTTTCCTGCGGGTCCTTTGGGTGGAGAAACATAACTAACCCTATGGATAGCTGAGCTCCTCTTGAATGGCATGATGGGATGTGACACTGATCCAGCATAATGCCACCAAATCACTTCCAGACACAATTCAGAAGGGCTTTTAAACAAAGAGAAACTGTCTACTGGAAATAAATCACAAACTCCACATGGCTACAGCAAAATGTTTCTTCTCAGTAGTTTACCTGTGATTAATCTTGTCTTACACTGAAGAAACAGATATTTATCATTAACACATCTTATCTAAAGAAACCCATTTCAGTAGTTAGCGTATTAAATTTTGTCTGCCCTTGTTGAAGGAGATAAACAGATCAAGAAAACAAACCCTCAGCACTATTTACAGTACTACCAACATTGAATATTTTAAAAACCTACTTGTTCACTTTCCCAAAATAACATTGACATTCTCTTGTTTTTCCTCCATTGTATAAGGTCCATATTTCAAGCCTGACCCAACTCATTTGGAAAAAAAATACTCCAACAAAACACAACTGAGAGTTTATTTTTGTAGGGAGAATGGAGTTTCTTGCATAACAACAATGCAGGAACTGAAGCGTTAAGTAAAACACCAAGTATCACACATGTTGCAAGTGAATCCTGAGGGCTGACAGCTCTGTTCAGTCCATGCCTCCAGGGCCAGAGGCAGCTGACAAGCTGGGGCTAAAAATGAGGGAGTTTGTGTAAAAAATGATACCCACTGACTAGCTTGTGGGTGATGACTCAAGATTGTTAATCACTCACTAAGAATAAGGCCCTAATTAACAAGTTAGTGTGAATGTAGTTTTATGGTATTAGAGCAGTTACCAAATTACAAACTTAATGTCTACTCCTGAATAAAAAACTGTCTTTAAAAAACAAGTTTTTTCCCATTTTTCCTTAAATAATGATAATTCAATTTCAAGTTAATTCTCATATTCCTAAATTACTTAACTAGATCTTGGAGACTTCTCTTAAAATAAGAACTCCTCTCTGAGGGGATGGTTACCCTATTTGTGAGCTCACAAAACCAACAGGTTCAATCCTGCAGGACTGACAAATGAAACCCGACTTCTTCACACCTCCCCCAACTCTCGGATCTGACGATAGCTCTTGGCAGATTCAAACACAAGATTATTGTCATTTCAAAGCAAATCTGTCAGTCCTAAATGCTCTGGTATGGTAGTTAGAAATCACAACAAACTGGAAGACCCTCGGGAACCATTTACTGCTTCTCCTCATTTGCAGTGTCTTCAGGAGTATTACTATGAGTAGAGAAATTCAAGAGTAACAGACACACGTACTGTCAGATTGTTAGTTCCTAACCCAGTTTTGCAGGTATATGGCCCAGAACACATTTATGGCCTTTGGCTGTCAGTATGGAGTATGTGAGGAGAGTCAGATGCCTCAGGACATGCATTTGTGTATCTGTCATTAGCCTATGGGTACAAGTTAAGTATGAAACTCTGCCTTTCTGTCAAGATAATGCCTACTCTCTAAATGAAAGTCTAGTGGCCAGAATTTCCAGGATGTATTCTGCTTTATAATTTCAGCTGTTCACATCTTCCTCTCCCACCATATAGGCTACCATCTTAACCACACTAGGTATACAATGCAGGAAAAGGTCACCACAAGCAGTGCTGTCTCCTGCTTGATTAGAAATAAACTTCACATCATTGAAGAGAGAAAAAGCATTCCTGCTTCCCTTTTTGGCCCAATCTATTCCCCTTGTTACCTCTCACAGCCGCCTGAGGAATCTGAACATCCGTAAGTCTGTGGGTCCCAATGAGATGCATCCCAGAGTCCTGAGGCAGTTGGCTGATGTAGTCACCAAGCCACTCTCAATGATATTTGAAAAGTCATGGTGGTCAGGTGAAGTCCCTGGGAACTGGAAATAAGGCATTCTTGCAGGCATTTTTAAGAAGGGTAGAAAGGATGGGAACTACCAACCTATCAGCTTCACCTCTGTGCTGGGGAAGATCATGGAGCAGATCCTCCTGGAATCTATGCTAAAACACATGGAGAAGAGGGAGGTGATATGCGACAACCACTATGGTTTCACCAAGGGCAAGTCCTGCCTGACCAACCTAGTGGCCTTCTATGATGGCGTAACTGCATCAGTGGACAAAGGAAGAGCCAGTGATGTCATCTATCTGGAATTCAGTAAGGCCTTTGACATGGTCCCTCATAACATCCTTCTCTCCAAAGTAGAAAGATATGGATTTGATGGGTGGACTGTTTGATGGTTATGAGATCTTACTCAGAGAGTGGCGGTCAATGGTTCAACATCCAGATGGAGATCAATGACAAGTGGTGTTCCTCAGAGGTCAGTACTGAGACTAGAGCTCTCTAATATCTTCATTAATTATGTTGACAGTAGGATTGAGCGCATTCTCAGCAAGTTTGCAGAGGATACCAAGCTGTGTGGTTTGGTTGACACACCCGAGGGATAGGATGCCATCCAGAGAGATCTAGCAAAGCTTGAGCAGTGTGCCCAGGTGAAACTCAAGAGGTTCAACAAATCCAAGTGCAAGGTCTTGCACGTGGGTCGTGGCAACTCCTGCCATCAGTACAAGCTAGGAGATGTAAGGATAGAGTACAGCCCTGCCAAAAAGGACTTGGAGTTACTGGTGGATGGTAAGCTGGACATAAGCCAGCAATAAGCCTTCACAGCTCAGAAAGCCAGCTGTATCCTGAGCTGCATCTAAAGAAGCATGGCCAGCAGGCCGAGGGAGGTGAGCCCTCTGCTCTGCCTTGGTGAGATCTCACCAGGTCTATTGCATCCAGATTGCTGTAGTTTAACCCAGCAGATAGCTCAACACCACACAGCCTTTCACTCACTTCCCCCTCCAGTGGCATGAGGGAGAGAACTGGAAATAAAATAGAACTCATGAGTTAAGATAAAAGTCACATACTAAGCCAGAAAAGGAAAACAGAAACAAAAGATAGAATGATAACAATATATATATCTGAAGTGCAATTACTTGCCACCTGTAGACTAATGCCCAGCTAACAATACAACTGCCCGCCAACCAACAGGCTGCTCACATCATAAGGTCTCACCACATGCCATCCAATGCCAGCAAACCTCAAGGAATAGGACTATACCCAGTAAATGAGACCTAGGAAGAAGCAATAAAATGTTAACTCAAGAACCAGGATAGAGTAAGAAGAATAGAAAGCATTTTTACAAATGCTATAAAAGGATAAAGATGGAGTAGAGACCTTATTGTTTTGACAAGAGAAATTTATTTGTAGTCTCCTACTGTGAATTGGAACTTGGTGCAGCACACAAAGCAGAATTGGCTTAGAAGATAGAAAAATTAATTTCTGAAGAACATTAATCAGTGGTTGTAGGCTTCCTACTAAATGAGGTTAGAGGTTTAGAAAGTATTTTTCCATGATGAAAAAAAAGAAATCATTGCATATACAGAAGAAAAAGAAGCTGAACAAAAGCATATAAGCATACAACAGCAGAAATGATCCAGGGAATTAAGTCAGGTATGAGAGAATGGTGTAACAGAAGCCAAGCCAGACAATCCTACAGTGGACTGGAAAGGATTTAATCAGTTTTGATAGGTGGAGTACCCCATTTGTCTAGATAATTTGCGAAACATGTATTCAAGGTGGAAAGATTTTTCGAAAGTCATAAGCTGAATCTTTTGCACTGCAGTGAAGGAAGAAGTGAAGTCCCGCCTCTGTCTTCCTCCTTGCAGTCACCACCTCTGTGCTTGAAGCTGAAGATCATTCTTCCTTCTCATCCTCCTTGAATAATTTCAATTCTTTTGGCCTTTCTTTGCAGACCAAGTTTTTTGGACTGATAGTCATCTTCATTGCTCACCTCTGAGCAGTCAACCTTCAAGTATCATACTCAACTACAGACACAGGTTTTCTAGAGGTTGAATGCTCATCCCTTCCCTGCTTCATACCTCCCCTTGGACTTGTTCTGTTGGTGAGAGCTGATCTAATTCTGCAGGCTTAATTATGTTGTTTCCTTCAGGAAAGTAATGGCAGGGGCAAAAGTCAGGCAGCCCTTGATGGCTCAGGTTGTACTAACTACCTGAACATACAAAAACAGAGCCAAAAAAGCTCATGAATTTGCTATTTTCTTGGTTCCTCAAGGACATTCATCCACATTTCTTTAAAAGTCAGTGTGTTTCTTGCTGCCCGTTGGCAGTTTTATTCCCACTTTTGAATGTTTCACATTCCTGACTTGCTCTTGTCAGTGAAACTAGCAAATTGAAGAGAATTTCCCAGACGCCACTTATTTTTATGCAAACCTAACTCAGGGGCTACATTGTACCTTCAAGCACAGCAATAATATCAGGACATGGAGATTCTTCTGGAGATTTCTATTTCTTTTCATGCCACTACCATGTTTTGTCTTTTTAATCCACCACAGTCTTTCTGAATATGAGATTATTTATTTAATTACTGAATAGAATTTGAACACATACCTTATTAAGTCAGCAGACGGAGATGGGTAGAGGTGGACTGTGAGCAAATTAAAGGTTAAAATTAGAACAAAAAAAAAACTTCACAATCTGAAAAAATAACTTGAAAATAAATCAGGAATTCAATAGAAATATTGGCAAGCTACTACATTTGCAGGCACAAACAGTCACCTACACAAATATACCACGGGGAAGGAGTGAAAGGAGTATTTTTTCAGAAAAGAACATTGGTCCAGTTTAGGGAACCACTCTTCAATTAAGCTGTGGAGCAATGAGAATGTATTTAGAGATGCCTGAAAATTCTTACAAGAAATCCAGTCTGAAAATTTGTTTTATCCTTATGCCCTACGTAATATCCCATAGATTTCCATCACCTCATTCTTAGATCTCAGAAGCAAACCTTGTGCTTTCTTTAGAAATTAAAAAAAAAAAAGGCAGAAACTGTTAAATGAATAGAAACAGAAAGCTGAATAAGAAGTCATTTCAGCTGATTGCAATCCACACCTGATGTTTTGTGAAGAACCAAAAAAACCCCTCAATTTTCTACTTTTCCACTCACATATTAACTTATATTTTGTGCAGTTTTTCTTGTTATGTAAGTTGTATGCAGATAACCAGTGAAATGTCAAATATTGCATCATGAAATTTAAATGACATCCATGAAAAATGTATATTTTTATCTCTCCTATTTATAAGCACAATCATTTTGGCATTATAAGAAGCAAGATTTGTAAGCCTCGTTAGTTTATATGAAAAGTTATAATTTGTTTTCTTCCAGCAGTGGAAGCCCACACTGAATGCACAATGTACAACCCTGGGCAACCTCTGGTTCTAATTATCTACACCTTTCTTGAACTTTTGCCAGAATTCAGCAAATTTTCCATTATCTAGGTTTTTTGTTTCAGTATAGCTGGATAAGTCAAACTACTTTAAAAGAACTGAGCGCTTACTAATACAGAGAAAATATACAAGAGCAGCATGCTTTAGATGAGCAGCATCATAAAAGTCTGAAAAATTGTTTTAATGTAGAATACCCAAAATGATGCAAACAGAAGACTGCAGCAACAGATATACAGAAGGCACTACTGAACCTCAGCAAAGCAAAGGCACATTCCTCTTGATCAGAAGCAGAACAGCAAGTTTTGGTTTTGAGTGTATTTTTTCATCTATTGCAAAAGTCAGTCTATTCCAAGTGAAACATGACAGAAGAACAATGCTAAGAACAGATGTTAACTTCCCTCAGTTCAAAAGTACCTAGTGAGCAATAATTGGTTTCTCTCTGAATATATACAACAGATTAAAGAAAAAAAAAAACCACACAAGAATGTGTCAAATATTTATGTTAGATACCAGTTTTTCACTATAAAAAGAGTAAAGAAGATTGCTGACAACATGGCTTAAATATGATCAGTAGTCACAGCAGACAGCCTCAAAAAAATGCCCTGATTACTGGATATTTGTTCGAACACATTACCCAATGTAATTGGTCTTACAGAACATACTTATCTAAATGTGTAAAAAAGATAAATTTTCTTTAATATGTTTCTATCTGATGGTGCAAGGGAAGTTTTTCTTTTAAATGGTTTGGAATTACCATGCATGTTTTACTTTCCCATCTGCCTGCAGGCATGAGTTGGCATTTGCTCTACTGCAGTGTCTGTGGTAGCCTACTGAGCTGCCATCAGGCCTGCATAGGATGTAATGTCATGTTAGGCCAACAATAAACGCAACCAGATCTTTAATTAAAAAATAGGAAAACCAAAGATGATAAGCACATGTAAAATGCACACACACACACACACACTAAGTTCCAGTACAATCTGTGCTTTTTTGTTGTGTATGTGGTAGCAGAATAAGCCTTTTTATCTTCCCTATTCACCTTCTCATTCTTGTTTGCTTTTAAAATAAATTCACACTAAAACTAGTGGACAAAAGTGATATTGTCTGTCAGTTAAGGCTGAGGCAATACACTGTCCATAAACTGCAAGCTCTCTTCTTAGCAGGGGAACTTTTGTGATTTTATTTCCTCAATGCCTACAGCGTACTTGAGATTTTCAACAAGTGTAACAAAATATGTTACTTCACAACATACCACATTTCCCATGACTTCATATTCTTTGGCATAAAACACTCTGACAGGAACGGTACATTTAACTTTCAGGCATCTTATGATGTGGGAAAATTTTCTGCCAAAAAAAAGACAGTCAAAGCCACGTGAAAGGCTTGGATTTAGCCTGGAAGTGTGATGAATATGGGGCACATACTCCTTCAGATATTTACCAGAGACAGATCCTTATCTGTGTTGTCATTAGCTACTGCTGATGCGAAATAAATATATATTAACAAAGACAGAGGGTGTGTTACAAACATTGTAAACACCCACCTATGATCATTGAAGTGCATCGACAGTAAGCACTGAGTGTTGCTCAATGCCTGCAGTTTCTGCTGCATCGTGACTGAAACACACAGTGTATGGATGGATTCTGTCCTGCAACATCCAGCCCTGAAAAGACTGCACTAAAAAAAAAGAAAAGAATGTGTGCTTCTTATCCTGGAAGCCACCAGTTGTATTGAGCATCCTTAATGATGTCAGCAAGGGCATTACCAATGTCTTAGAGAACTAAATGAACAAAATGTGGTATTATAAACTTGATTTCATATGAAAATAATGAAATAGTCACTTATGTCTACAGGATTAAAGTATTAATGGATATCTATTAATATTACATTTACAAACAACCAATCGTTACAGGCAAGAAACTTCCTAGAAGACTACACAATTTAAGTATATAATGTTTGGATTTAAGTAGACTATCTGTCTCAAGAATGCGTACCAGTTCACCTTTTTAAAATGCAACTATTTTTTATCTATATTTTAATATTCAAATTATTTTTAGTGTTTAATAGAAGTGTTTTTTTTTCCCTTCTTCTTTCTTTCCCTTGTTTAACATTCTCCTTATGTCCTCTTAATGTAGGATTTATATATTCCTGAAAAGGTTAATGCAAAAGGCTGCAATGCATTTTATTAACATACTGAACCAGTTGGATTATAGTCACTTGCACGTGTGAAATGATGTACTAGCATTGATGCCCTCTGTATTGCTAGTGTCTGATAAGGAGAAAATTATGAAGCAGCTCTTTTCTTTCTACGCAAAATTAAGAAGCAGACAAGCTAAGCAGTTTGAGGCTGCCAGACCATGTGGAAATTAAGGACCTGAGTCAATAAGTAACAAACAGTTGCATTTAGGTTGGCTTCTGGTGCAAACCTCACCCCTTTTAATGCACATTCTGGCACAGCTGGTTGCTAGTCACCTATGGAGCAGTACCTTCAAACTATATATTAAAATGCCATTAAGAGTTGTGGAATTTCAAGTTTTAGAAACAAAAATAAATAAAGAGCTTTTGAGGATATAAGGATTGCTTCACCTTTTCTAATTTTTTTTTTTTAGATTTTCTTACCTCAGTATTTACATTTTTTCCCTTCCCTAGGAACCTTTTGACTACCAGTTCATTATGCAACAATGATTTTAACTCCTTTTTAATCATAAGCATTATGTTTGGTAAAGGATATCTCTCATAGCATAGCTCTCACTCAGAGCCCACTTTTGCAATTTGTGTCAAAGAAATGGTGTTTTGTACCCATAAAACATATTCTTGAAGACAGTGATATTTCTTCTGGCACAAAGTTTTCACCGAGCAGTAGAATTAATCATTAGTCTTTAATTTGTAACAGTAGCTGATAGGTTAAAAAATGTCTGGAAGCTAATAAATAGACATTGAAGGAAGTCCTTATGTTTGTCATTTAATGACAATCCTTTGGTCATTTGTGGTAAAGAGCTGGTTTGGAAGATCTTACTTTCTCCTTTTCCTTCCTTTACAAAGCCCCTCCTCATTTTCCAAGGCCATCCCTGATAAGGTTTTGCTCACTGTGACAGTATTTGATACACTAACAGAAAAACGATGAGGGCGCATTGTTGCTGTACAAACATTATTTCTGAAATATCCAAACTTATCATGATACAGACTATAGAAATCATCGTTCCTAAGCCAATCTCACTGCTTAATTCAGAATATTTATTTTAATTCAACCGAGACCGTATAGTTAGAAAACATAATAAGGATTGAACACATTCACTTATCTGATTTTTATTCTGTCAGTAATGTGTTTCAGCAGACACTGTCAAATGGATACAAGCTCAAAGAATATTTTACTACTGTATAATCGTAAATACTTTCTACAAACTAAACTGCAAGTGGTACAACTTGTAGTCTTTCAATCTTGGCAGTATCTATCATAGAATCACAGAATCAGAATCATAGAATCCTTAGAGTTAGAAGGGACCTCTGAGGGCCATCTAGTCCAACTCCCCTCTCACTAGAAAATACTTGATCTTTTAGGAATAAGTATGTAAACATTTCAAACCAGCTATGCAGTATACCCTGTTTATTAATGACAAATATAACGTGAATTAGCAATATGCCCTGGCAGCAAAGAAAAGTGGCATCCTGAGGTGAATTAGACAAAGTATTTCCAGCAGGTTGAGGATGGTGATCATTTTCTCTACTCAGCACTGATCAGGCCACAGTATTTTGTATAGTTCTGGAATCCCCAGTACAAAAGAGTCAAGGACATACTGTACTGAGTCCCACAGAGGGCAACAAAGATGAATGGACTGCAGCACCTCTCTCATGAGGAGAAGTTTGGAGAGAGCTGGGACTATTCAGCCTGGAGAAGAGAAGGCTCAGGGGGATCTTACCAACGTCTTACCAATTTAATACCTGAAGGGAAGGTGCAAAGCAGAGAGAACCAGGTTCTTTCCAGTTGCACTTAGTGCCAGGAGAAGAGGCAGTGGGCACAAACTGAAACACGGGAGGTTCTGTCTGAACACCAGGAGCACTTCCGAGCTGTGAGGATGACCAAGCACTGGCACGGGCTGCCCAGGGGCTGTGTGGTCTCCTCCTCGGAGATCTCCAGAAGCTGCCTGGCTGTGGGCCTGGGCACCCTGCTCTGGGTGGCCCTGCTGGAGCTGAGTTGGGACCAGACGGGTCCAGAGGTCCCTGGCCGCCTAAGCCATGCTGGAATTCTGGATGTTTTCTATCACAGAAGGACTGGAAGAGACCTGTAGACTGGAAAGACCTGTAAGACTGGAAAAGACCTGTAAGATCATCCAGACCAACTGCCTACCCATCCCAACCACAACCACTAAACCATGTCCCTCAATGCCACGAGATGTCCTCCTGCTTCTGCTGAGGGCAAAACTGAGAGTGCTGGGATTATCAGTGGCAACTGGTCCATGGGAGACATTTCCAAAACATAGGAGTAGGCTCACTTGTTCAGAAAAATAGACATATGGGTGAGTAATTCTCCTCTGCAGCTTGGCCTCCACATGTCCACGCTCTAGAGGCAGTAGTTCAATCTTTCTCTAATATTTTAATAATGTTGTACATAACATCATGAGATTCTTATTTTTTTTAAGATTAATTTTCAGGTAACTTTCATTTAGAGCTCATGCACTTTCAAGAAAAACAATATTTTTGTTAATTACCTCAAGCTGTGATTTTACCTTTTTGTCTGTTGTGTCAACAAGCAGCATTCATATTAACATTTGAACTCTTACAGCTATATAAAATTGTATTTTGTTTACTTTCAGATTTTTAATATCTTTCCTCCACCTTCTAATCTACTTGTCATTTTTTTCACTGTTACAAAGACTCTCAAGTAAAATAAGAATCCAGAGGAAAAGAAGAGCCTGTAGTAGACTGTCTTCAATTTCTACATAATTTACTCTTTTATGAATACACTTTTTTTTTTTTTGTAAAATATAACGATGTGCATCACATTTTAAACTGGCTGACAGACTACTGGAATTTTAAAATAAAAAAAAATAACATCAACTTGTCAGATCATCTGTACAGAATCCAACTTCACCCATTTTCTAGTGGAACTGGACAAGTCTCAATTAAATATTCCAAGCGACACTGAGTTTAAATGACCACTCCTCTCCAGTGCCTAATTATGTTTTCTGTTAAGCCTTTGTATATGATTCTTAATTTGCTAATTTTACTTTCTAGACACTGGGTACATGACATTCTAAAGGGCCCCACTAAACATCTTTTTAGGCACTTATAAAGGCACAGATTAATCATCTCTTAGTAGGCACACTGATTAAGCAAATATTATGATGTACTTTTCAGATACCTAAGACCAGAGGAAAAAATACAGAGGATTTTCAAAGCTGATTTTGAGAAGACATGACATTCTTGGTCATAATGACACTGAGCAGCAGACCAGGTGAACTCTTCAGATTCAGACATCAAATTAGTTTCAGTTTCAGTTGAACTGTTTTCTAAACCAGCTTAAAGAATTGCAGTTCTTAAAATTACCTCATTCAGCACATAATTTCTTACTTCACATTCTCACTTTCTAAATAATTGCAAATCATTCTAAAGCGTATCCTGTTAGAAACAGAATTAAGAAGCTTCCCTAGCAAGTAAGTTTGGATAAGAATACTAAGGATAGACCTTTAAATCAATATGTGCCATGCTGATTCTGACTTCAAGTTACGTTAAGGAAAAACTGCCGGACATATGCTGCAAAAGGAACGCTTCTGGTGAATTCAGGAGATTCTTTAGTATGTGATAAAATACAGTTTTTTTTCAAATAACAAGGACTCAGAAATATCTGGATATCACTGAATGCAATGACAAGGGCTTTCCAAACACAATTCAAGAAATTTTTTTAAAACCACCTCAGAAAATGGTGAACTTTGAAGTACTTTTCAAAGTATGAAAGTATGCCTTGTACTTTCTTCAAAGCAAATGGCATGTGACAACAAGGGAGAGCATTTGAATTTCAAGACAAGACTAGCCAAGACATGATCGTTACTTGCTTTTCCTTTGCTGCAGTAAAAACACTATTTGTAATAAGGAAGCATTTTGAGAAGCTAGGCAGATTCTTAATTGGACAGTTCTGGAAGATTAGGTGAAGAAGAGGGACTCTTAAATTCACTAGTGATATTCACGGTTTCTGGTCCATACAGAGGTACTTTCTACCAAAGTAAGAGGAAAGGAAAAATATTACATTGCCTATTTTTATGCAACTGTAAGAACTCACATTTGCCTCTGGAAGGATTCAAGGCCAGGCTTGACGGGATCTAGTGGTTGGCAGCCCTGCCCATGACAAGGGGGTTGGAATTAGATCATCTTTAAGGTCCCCTCCAACCTCAGCTATTCTATGATTCTGTGATTTACCGTATCATTTGTTTTGCTGTCATATATATAATATGTATAATAAAGAATGATAGGATCATCATGTGTCTTCCTGCATGTTCCATTGCAGATACTCAAAATCCTCTAGAATTGTTATACTGCAAATGTTACCAAACCTCTCTTCTGCCTAGCCTACTTTTAGCTCATATTAAAAATCTAGTTTCCATGATAATCCTGCCCTACTATTAGCGTAAATAAAAGATGATAATGTGCTGACTGTAAAAAATATAAAAGTTTTGCTATTTTTGCATCACAATTTTTTTTAGGAATTTTGAAACAAGATTATGTTTCAATTTTAAGGAAGACACTGCTATGGAATGATGATGCCAGAATGAACATTAACACTGAAAAGTGATAGTGAAAAATAATGAGACTGGATTAAAAAAAAAAAAAGACCAGAGCAATAAGGCAGATTTCCAATGTATGCCACAAAATTGTTAACACACATTTACATTTGTTTAATAGATTTAAATTTGAAAGATTTTGATTTGGTTCATAATGACCTACGCATTTTGTGTAGAAAATAGCCACACTCACATGTACAAAAATAGGAGGTAAGGTATAGGGTAATGATGTATTAATTAGGTTAAGCATGGGCAACATGTCTAAGAACTGCAAACTAATTTTGCACACACATAGTGCAGTGCCAGGCAGCACTTCCAGCTCAGGTCTGTAACACATCAAAACCATCCTAGGGTGACTGAGCTAATGTAGCCTGCCTCTCAGTAGGAAATGATGTGTGGGAAAACTTGCGTGTTGACACAGTCATAAAATAGCTGTGACATTCCCTGCCCCAGAATTATCTTAGTCACAGAATTCCTAGGATACTTGGACCATACATTTTTTTCCTTTTTGTTCTTCTCTTTTTGTAAATGTCTAAGATAGAGAGATCAGAGAGTATCTTAAAAAAATGTGAATTAAAAAAGATTCAGGGTGAAGTCATACTGAGTTTTGCATCTTGTTCTAAACCAAGAAAAGGAAGGAACTGAAGGACCATCATGCTTACAATACAAAAAACAACAACAAAAAAAGCAACACAACCAAAACATAAGGAAAGACAGCAAAGACTGGCTCATTGGAATCCATGGTGGGGGAAATCCCCTTAGATAGACAAATTCAGGACAAGGTTGCTGTGGAGAGAGGATAGGGCTTGAGGAAGAGAAGACAAGCAGGTCTCCAGAGAAATGTCAGCAGGGAACTTTATGCAACATGAAGACACAGCCTTCTGGGCAGATTGTCTCTCATATCTCAGGGGACAAACCAACAGTCACAGAATAGTCATCAACTCTACCTGTGAGTTTAATATAACATCTTATTTTAATTCATTGGTTTTGCTTCTATCTTTAATATTTCAGTATGGTAGAACTAGATTTTTTTTTTTTTGTCATTAGCTGTCTCAAGGTAGTTGATGGTGACACCACTACGCAGATCCCTTTCTCAGGTTGTAGTCATGGTTCAACTACTTGAACTTTTGTTTCCCCTGATCTTTAACAATTTTTGTAATACACAGATTCATAGAATGGCCCAGGTTGGAAGGGACCCAAAGGATCATCAGGTTCGAACCACCCTGCCACAGGCAGGGTCACCAGCCTCCAGATCTGGTACTAGACCAGGTTGCCCAGGGCTCCATCCAACCTCATCTTGAAACACAGGGTTGTTGAAACACTGATGCAGAATGAAGTTGCTTAATAATTAAGAAGAGAATTTCAAAGAAGAATACAATATCTGTATTATGCTTATAGTGTTTCTGAATTTAGTAATTGGTTATAGATCCATAAAGATTTGAGATACCAAATGTCAAGGGGTTTAAGACTTTTCCACCTGACTGCTGTCGCAGACATACTACACATGTTGAAGGGATACTGAGAGAAGTTACAGCTTTTTCTGGGAAGAGAATTTTGTTGTAGATTCACTTTCCATTTGGGTAGATTTCCAATTCCAAGCCTTCTGAGTGGTTTCCACTCTTCTGTTTGAAGATGTTGGAGTGGATGACTGTAAGTACTGCACCAGTTACAGTATCAGTCACGAGTTTGCAGAAACAGAAGAAATTACTGTGCACTTCTTTCTTTAGTTAGCACAGTTTCTGACACCTGTTTCTATTTTACTTTACATCTCTGTTCACAGCATCATCCTGCTGGCTGTTGATCAGAATACATCACTCAGGAGGACACTGTCACTAAGATGTGACAGTAATAAAGAACAAAAGTAAATACAAAGTAAATGCCAGACATTAATAAAGCAAAAGCCTAATTTTACTAATTGAAAGAAGGAAGTCCCAGAAAGTGACAATAACGAAGTGGTGTTTAGAGATTTTTCTTTTCTTTTTTTTCCCATACTGATACAAGGAAATCCACTGGGAAACATATACTTCAAAGTACATCTGCTGCACTTGGAGTTTTCTGTCCTGAAGGTCAGTATTATTTAATTTCTAAAATGTGGATATGGTACATGAGATAAAAATACCAAATTTTCATTGCTACTCTGTGTTCCAAAACTAATCCTCAAATAATATTTCTGTATTCAATGTATTAGATTTTATTCAATGTCCCACGTAAGAGCAAGACAAATTTTCTAAATATGATTTTCTTTTCAATATTTACTTTATATTCATCAGCTAGAGCCATATATAAAATAAGTAAACTAAACAAAAGAGGGAAAAAAAAGACAATCCAAGGAATGAAATGTAGTCTGCTGCCTGATAAACACCTGTATCAAACAGTCAGAAGACAATTCAAGAAATTCAAAGCCAGGCTATACGTGACACTCATTTTTTCTATTCATACAAAATAGTGACATATTATGGACTACAATTGGGTGTTTGCATGACATTTGTAGAGTCTACACTTACTGTTCACTGAAGCCAGTGAAACTGTAGTCTAGTTGTGAATAAAGAAAAATATTACTTTTTAATTCAACTGATAGCTTTGTTGTAATAGGCGGTTGCGAGGATACGAGGTGTAACGAGAAAGGCCCCCTCCCCAAAGGAATAGGGACAAGTTGACCAAAGAATGTATCCGTGACGCAGGGAAAATGGCAAGCTAAGATGATCCGATAAGCTACCTTTTGATATGTCAGTAGATGGAAAATACTGCTTCATGCTTCACTGCTACATGCCTCAGCAAAAATATCCAATCAGCATTAAGGGAGTAAGCTTTAGATGGCAATAGTGGATAACAAGTATTATAAAAGTAATGCTATACCTTTGAATAAAAAAAGCTTTTCTTGCTGCTATTGTGTGTGTGTCTGTGTGTGTGTGTGAATGTGCTTTCAAGTGGTGCCGAAACCCGGGAACGTGTATGAGTGTGTTTTCATAGCTTTTAATGATATTTTGAACCAGTACGTTTTATTGATTGTTAAACACAAAATAAAAGCTTCAAAATGAGAGTTCCTCACACTCAGGAAGCAATACCCAGCTATGAAATATAAATAAGCCGGAACACTGGGAATCAGAAGTGGGGTTGTTGGTACTGTTGTTGGGGAGTATGGGTGCTGTTTTGTATGTAAGAGTGGGAGGAATTTAGAAAGCAGTTCTGAAGTTAAGGAAGCTGGTCTCTGACAGATTAAAGCACTGCTGCCTAGTCTTATATAGGACAGCACTGCTTTCTTTTGGCTGACGTTAATTAGGTGGAGCTGTCAAATTTCTTTTGTTTATGAGAAATAAAAGACACTTTAAGTTTCAAGACTGGATTGCTGTGGCTTGGTTGGCATGAAGCATAACTGGCCTATCCTAATTTTAAGACCAGAACTTTTTCATTTTACTTGATGTGGCATTTGCAGAATCATAGAAAGGAGAATCCAAATTTATGCATCAATCAGCACCAAAGTAAAACTAGTACAGGTTCTAGTATTGCATCTGTAATAAAGAAATGACAGTTTGAAAGAGAACTCATTAGAATATGCCATTTAAATGTCAAAGAAGATAGTGAAGAGAATATTTGTGAAGAAACTGGGTTACAAGGAAGATATGAGCTTTGTAGAATGAGACTAGCAAAGTGCAGCAAGGACAATTAGTGGACTGGAGCATCTCTCACAAGAGGCTGTGGGCACAAACTGGAACCCAGGAAATTCCATCTGAGCAATGGGAAACAATTCTATGCTGTGCAGGTGCCAGAGCACTGGCACAAGTTGCCTGGAGAGGCTGTGGAGTTTCCTCCTTGGAAATCTTAAAAGCCATGTGGACATGGGCCTGAGCAGCTGGCTTTAGATGAACCTGTTTTGAGCAATCTCTGGATATGTCTTCCAGTCTTGGCTGGTCAGTGACTATTACATAAGTGATTGCAGTTGTCAAATGCTGATATTAACTCTACAGCAACACGTCAGAAACTTATCAGATCGTATTCAAAGAGCAGGCCAAATTTTTAATTGGTCTCAATTTATTACTCACAATGTGGGAAGTACCTACGTTCTTAAATCTGAAGCTATATATGTGTTTTGAGGATTACTGGATTAAGCAGCTTGTGTTACACAGGAGGCTAGTCTAAATAATGATAACAGAAAAGCACGGATTTTTTTTTCCTCACAGAGACCTTCTATGTGGTGTTCTAAATTAATTCAATACAATTAAGTTTTTATTTTATCAGAAATCTATTTTAGTTAAATAGAGTAAATACAGAAAATGTAATCTGAAATGTGGCTAAAATTTTGGAGTTCCAAGCAAAATTTAAATTTTCATTTCTGAACTTGCAAATCTCATAAACTCCTGTGAACTCCACTGACAGATTTATCACAGCAACAATCATAGAACAAGTGGGTGCCTTTACAAGTTCCATCCATGTAAAAGTCTTAAGATGATGAAAAGTAAACACCTATTACACAAAGATCAGTTACAATCACTGTAACTGATTTCTCTTCTGGACGACAACTGAACATGTCACCACCCTACCACTTAGCTCCTAAAAGGAAGGTGCTACAGCCCCACGAAAACCATTTGCAAGGAAGGTAGAAGCATTTTCCCTTGCTGGCTAGAGTACTGGCCGAAGTTAGTTAAGAGTTAGTTAAGATCTAGTTAAGAGGCTTTGCAAGCACCAACAAGAGTACAAAAAGACTTTGTTGGCAACAGAGTCGGAAGTTTTCCTTTGCTCCATTCTCCAGTACAGCTTTGTTCCCATGACTATCACTCCTCATGGAGCATTATAGAATTGTCCACAAGTCTGAGAGGCCTAACACCCCCTGAAGACATCACCCAAACTACCAGCTTTGGTGACCTATGTCCATAAAAATCAAGCTTTGATAATCATGAAATAACTTGTTGGCTAGACCATAGGAGGACTTTACAATTGCTACTTCGGCTGCAGTGATTTAAATTCTCATTTAACAGACTTGGTTCTCCAATGCTTCTTTTATCTTCTAATTGAATGTGGCAAAATATTCAGTCTACAGCTCATAGCTGCACAGGTGATAGTATAACAAGATGCAATAATTACATTTTATCATCTCAGTTGTTATTAATGCTTGAGTTCAAAGCTATACGTAATTTTCAGGTACTGCTTTCAGAATTAAGACTGCAGCAGGTGAGAACATCTTAGCGAGTAACTGCCTTTTAACAGCAGAGATTTTCTACACCGGTTGTTTGGCTGGTTGTATTTTTCTTTGCTACCTTATTTGCTAACAACTAAATTAAAAAAAATATTGCCTACTCCATCTCAAAAATGAGATGGTCGAAACAAGGCAGGTATAGAAAAGGGTGCCAAAAAAAATCAAAATCATGGAATGATTCCTATAGTGGGAAACTAAAGAAACCAGAGACGGATACAATTGAGCTTGCAGATAGTATGGAAACATAAACGAGACTAGGAAATTGAGCGAGAAAGAAAGTTAAGGGGAGGTAAAGTGAGAGAAGGACAGAAGTTCTCCAGATTCACCAGTGCAATTCAAGTGAACTCTTTCAATATATATTTAGAGACCCAGTCTTTCAAGGTTGCAATTAATAAATTTAAAAAAAAAGCCAAACAAGAAGGAACATTTCTTATACTTGTCTTCATCCATGCTCTTACATTCCCCCAGAAAAAAAAAAAAAAAAGAAAAAAATAAATCATACAACACAATCTAGTATCAAATACTTAAAATCTTGGCAAGGTGCCATGGCATTCCACTGCACTTTTTTTTTTTAAATATGTCTTCATTTAATATAACTGCTCATACAAATAAAGATAGCATTAAAGCTGTGAAACAGTCCCTCTACATAGAGCAAAGAAAACTAGAAAGAAGTTTCAAGAAGGTAGCAATGCTCCTATTTTTTGCCACAGCTTTGTGGTTACCTAAGCTTATTTCAGAATCACTTTATAACATGGGCTTCCCACTATTCATTCCTGTGCAGTTTCCAAAACCAAGCAGAATCTTTCCATTGCCATAAGTAGATCAGATCCTCTAGAATTCAGAAATATGTGACTATTACAGCCTTTTCTGTAGGAGATAAGTTGTTGCATTAATGTTTTATAGAATTTCAGCTAAAGGGCAAGTTCTCATCAAAGGAAAGTGGAGTAAATAAAACACATTCTGCAGAACAATTTGCTTCCTCTTCTGTGAAAGATGCTTTCACACCATTCAAATTAAGGTTTTCTATCGGAGTTTGCTCATCTCTTCTCTTTCAATTCTATAAAAAGAAAAATTACTAAGGAGCAGCTGCCTGTTCTTCAAGAGCAAAAACCTGCACTATGAATTCTGTTTTTCTTGCTATATAAGCATTTCCCTTTCTTGGCTTTCGTTTTAAATTCATTTGGCACTAAGTACAGATTTAAAAAAGAAACCCAACATGTTAAATTTTCAACACAATCGTGTCAGTGGCTTAACAATAGAGTAAGACAAAATAATGTTGACATATAAAAGCTAACTGACCCCAAACTAAATTTTACACATTGTTATACTCTTAGGCGATTTGGTAGCTATCAATTTGTTGCTGTCCTTATGTATTTGTTTTTATCCGTTAACATTAACGCAATCCCTATTGAAACATCCTAGTGCAATTTTTTAAGACTTGTGCAACCCATGCACAGATTTAGCAACGCATTAACATACTAATACATAACTCACTAATACCCCACTAGAGCAGCCTTATTCCTAATGCTCCTGTAATGCAGAAAATACCAAATCTCTCCTAACAAATATTTTTGAGGTATTTTTTCTTTAACTGCTCAGCCCAATGAAGTTAGTAAAGATCACACACTCATTGTTCCTAGTGTGAACTCTTTTCCTTTTAGCTGTCTTCTTTTCTCCTAATTTTTAAATAAAGCTGCATGTATTACCATAATACTTGTGGATTTTTTTTTTCCTGCCTTCGTTAGTTCAGCAGAAACATTTGCGAACTCCAACAGAATTACTTGCAGCAATGAATTTTCTTGTGGTTGATGTTTTTCCCTACTTTTAGTTCAGTAGCTCTTGTACAGCATCCATCTTGAAGGATTAAGTTCTTTCTACTATTTATAAATACAAATTCATTTTATTTTATTTGAAGGTCATATAATGAGGTGTTTTCCCTATGGTTCCCTATGTTTTCCAAGTTCTTGTTTTCCCTATGGTTCTTGGGTCAGTTCTTGTTCCTTACAGTGTTAAACATTTTCATGTACTATCATATTTTTCCTGTAAATTGAATAATATATATTCTTCTAATTGATTATGGTTTTGGCTAATAATTCTTTGTTCTAAGAGATCCTCTCCAATTTAAATATCATTATTCTGTAGGTATGCAATCTTCTACTATCGTACAAAGATTGATTCCATTCAGTACAAAGAAGTAATGAAGAAGTTATTTCTTTAAGATAAGAGTGCAAACACAACCAAAAAGTTCAAAGCTCCAAGACTGTAAAATTAAGGCCCATGACTTATGCATTTAAAAGAGCTAATGATCTACACCAACTATGAATGCATCAAATTGCTGAAATCAAAAAGCTCTATTTCTATTTTTACCACAGTCATTGACAGAATAAAGAGACTAAAAGTAGTGCAACGTTCATGAATGATTTAGTAAAAGGAGAAGATGCCGATCACATCAAGTTTCAGATGTTAGTATTTGTCAGGCAAATGGGACAGAAAGATTCATATAAATGAACCCTCAGAAACAGCTGAAATAGAAAACGGAAGCGCTGTCAATGAGCTTTTTTCATTATCTATAGATAACACAAATGTCTGGTATGTTTTTCTCATATTTCATAGTATATTTTCTTCTGTTTACCATATCCTGTCCTGTGAGATGTAAAAAGGATATCTCTGACACGAAAGAAATAACTGTATACTGACCAAATGTATAGTTTAAACTTCCCCTTGAAAAATTAAGTACAGTGAATGTACTAGACTCTTCTGTTGAAATCTGACAGCAAAAGAAACACGTTCCTGCCATGCACTTCAATAAAAGTGACTTGACCATATACAAGGTTAATATCTAGTAGAACCTATCAATTTTTTTGTTGTTGTTCTCAAAGGTGAATTTCTAAAACCTGTCTCTAGATCCTCTAGCTTGGCTCAGATAACCTTAGGCAGGTCTCTTAGATTCTGGGGGTTAATTTTTGTTCTGCTTATATTTATTTCAAAAATGGACATAAGAATTACAAATTATATTCTAAAAGACTCTAAAATTAATTACTTGGAATTGTAAAATATAAAAATTACAATGCTGATACAAATAGTATGCATGACATAGTATGTACTGATTGAAATTATTTTTATCATGTCAGGCTCAATTACTTTCCACTGAGGTGCTCTGTCAAAGAAGCTGAACTGATCTGAATGTAGCAAAATCATTTGGAACTAAAAATACACTAAAACTCATCAAAATCTGTTGCAGAAAGATCTTTAAGTGAAAAAAATTTGGCACTGCCAATCAAGCAAAAGCAGGTCAAAGTGTAGTATCAATGACACCAGCATCAAGCAAATTCCGTGCTCCAAAAAGGGGAAAGGCAAATGTCTGAAAACTATTGAGGAAGCAAGGCAAAATTCAACAAATTCTTAAGAAAATAAAGCAGCACAGTCTATGATGGATAATTTCAGGAACTAAAACCATTAATTTATAAGAAAGCAGATCCTAAAAACCAGATAATAAAAACCTCTGACGAATGTCTCCGTTTTCTTTAAGGACAAGTTAAAACTTGATACAAGAATTCCTTTATATCACCACAAAAAAATTCAGCAGAAGTAGATTCAGAAATTCAAAATTGAAGTATATTCTACAAATAATACAATCCATATCAAGATTTTAGAGAATAAAATGGGATGACTTGAAGTGTGGTCAGATTTAATAGTGTATTTTTAAGGAAACTCAGGTAAGTACTTGCAAACAAGAAACACAGCGTTCTGTAGGTTCTTTAGAAAAATAACTAAGATGGAGAAACATTTGCACATAGCCAAATGAAATATCAAATTTTATGTACAGCTACTGCAGTGCAACACTGGGCAACAATCTCCAGTGTTATGAATTCAATGAGTGTTATGAATTACTTGAATCTAACAAGACTTGTCTGTAGATTCATAAAGTACCTCAGACAGGCTAATAGTTGTATCTAACCATGACAGTTCCCAGTTCTGAGTTATCTCCTAAAATGGAAGAAATCCCCAAAGAGAATATTCATTACTCAATTTGCTTTACTGAACCAAGAGCTTGAAGATCAAATTACTTCACTTTCATGAGCTTCAGGTACTGAAACAGAATTAGTTTTGGTCATTGGAGTCATCAAGGTCAGTAAATAACTGCCTACTAGGTGACCAAAGCGATGCGACTTGTCAGTTTGATTGCACTATAACCAGCACGAAGACATAAAGTCAATGGTTTTTATCCATATTCACTTGTGTTGCGTGCTAATTATATGGTGACAGAAATAGATCACTTCAAAATAGCATGTTTCCATTTGCATCTTCCAACCTACAAGGCACTATTTTCCTACATTCCAATTTTTTTCCAGGGTATCTGAGGTGCCATCATTTCACCCCCACCCAAGAAGCATGACAGGTCTTCATTTAATACCACCGGGAACAGTCAGTTGATAGAACACAGAGCAACTCTCTATAGAGTGAGAGAATTTGGAGGAAGGATTATAAAAGATGAGCTTATTCTGGATCACTGTGAACCAAGAAAGATTTTTAATTCTGTACATCATCTTATTTTGGGCTAGCTGAAAAGTCTTATTTTAATTTCCACTTCTTCTATTTCAATGCTATAGAACAAAAGAATGAAAACAAAAATGGTTTCAAAATGACAGAAGGTTTTTTATTTATAAAACATTGAAGCTACTAATTTCAGTTCATCCATTTTGATCTCCCTGAAATGACTTTGAAAGTTTTTCTAAAGAAATACTCAAAACAAACAAAAAACTCATTCAAAACTCTATCGCACTCCTCCAGCTTTATTTAATTTCAACACAACTGCCTGTTCCAATGATATAAATTTCTTTGGTCTGCTCTTGAAAAAAACTGATGGCTGGTTGAAAATTTCTGTGATTCATTCAATGATATTTAGAAGTTCCTAGTCAGGAAACAACCCACTTTTATTTATGTGAAATCGGCTGCACCATAAGGCCCCTGAGTTATGGTAAGCACCTAAGTAATGCAGCTAAATCACATGAATGTGGATTAGGTGGAAATGAAATTTATTTATTACAAAATTGAACCTGAACACAGCAACGTTACTTTCAAAAATGAACTTGACTTGGCAGGAAAAGTGTAGCTTTAAAAGAGACATGAAAATAAAACTGTTAGAGAAAGAATGAAAACATCCATAGCTAGAAGTGCAGCATGCTAGGGAACAGAACAGACTTACAAATACAAGGAAACAAAACCTACCAACCTAAATAAAATGAGTGGTTATTCTATTAAATCACACTTTCAACCAGAAATTCCAGCCTTTTTTGCAAGTGCAGCTAAAAACTAAGATTCAGTATGGAGATGACAAAAAAGATTATTATGCTGAAAATACAAAAACACATTTCCTTGGTTTCTTCAATAACAAAATATAAAAGCAGTATACTTTTTATGAGTAATTTCTGAAGTGGGAAATAAACCAAGCAGCAAATCAAAACAGATCTTGTAGCTTATTCAGTTTAGTAAAATAAAACTTTTAATAAATATGGTACGAGAAATAAAATTGTGTGGATTGTATTTTAAAGACTTTCAGGGGAATCGACAGAACAGAAAATTCCATGTTTGTTCCAAAACTCAAATTTGTAATGCAAACAATTGAAAACAAGTATGAACAAGAAGTGAAAACAAGCATGTGAAAACTAGCTAGGTGTACTGAGAATACATCATACGGTAGAAAATTTGAGTTTTGAGTGCAAGTGATGCCTGATTTTTATCAGTACTGAAGATGTTTCCAACAAAGAAGACTTCTGTTTGTATGTGAAGCAGCTTTCATTTGACTGGCACTTTCAGGTGCTCTTATAAAATAAATACAATTAACTGGATGTGCAAGCCATAGAAAATGTCCAGCTCCTTGCAAACACATTTTAAAATGAACAACATGCTGTAAGAGGTTATGTAGTGTTTTATTGCCTCCCATGCAAATGAACTCCAGATCTTCCTCAAATACAAATTCAGAAACAGTTTTCTGTGACATTCCTATATTAGAGAAGATATTTTGACTAGAAACTGAAAAACTAAAAAGTAAGGCTGAAAAAGTTGTGCAGATGGAAGGCAAATTTGTATCACAGAAAAATCTCCAGCATGTTGATGTGAGTAAGCATTCCTAATGAGCTGGAAATTCAGACTAGTCACACATGCTATTTTAGTTTATCTAAACTTCCTCTGAGGTTGAGGGAGACTCTTTCTGAAGGCAATGCCTAACTCGAGCTGATCTTGTTCAATAGAGGGCAGTCTCTTGCGCTCACTTTCTGCACTGACTACCGCCAAAAATAAGGAAGATTAGAAACTAGCAGCCTCCATTTGTTAATAACTTCATTCCACTTTAAACTGGTACGTGGAAAGACTGGCAAGAGCTATTACTTTGAAGAATTCAATATTGTCCCAAGTATAGTGCTATACCGAAATGTTTCAAGTTTAACAAAGAACCCATGGTAACAGTTAACAGAAGCCTTCCAACTAAGTGATGTCAAGATCATTGACCGGTGACAAATTTCGTTAAATGGTGACTGAAGGACAGTATAACTATTTTCTTAACAAGAAACGAATATTAGAAACTTTGTCTTTATATATGAAAAATAGTTATCATTTGAAATTTATTGAAGGCATTAAAAACCTTACAAATGGTTTGTAAAATAATACAATGCCTTACAAATGAAGGCAGTGGAAATCACTTTATGGGAATTTTAGCACAAAGGTCTGTTCAGACTTTATAAGAGGATGCAAACTTGCAGAAAACCTCCTAAGTATGAAAGACTACACCAGTAAGAAATTACTACTGCAGAAATCCTTCAGTGGCACCTTTTGAAAGTGAAATTAAGAAGATTTAGGAAGAGAAATTGTAAATGACTTGCATACCATCCTATTTCTTTCTTTCTTTTTTTTTTTTTTAATATATTTGTGTATACATAACAACTCTGAAAAATTCCAGTGGAAATGCTTTTCCAGAATCACTTATTCTGAAATTTATGCAAATTTAAATGAGAGGAAAAGCATTTATGTCAACACCTGATGAGCTTCTTGACCCAAAGCACAGCTGAAACTATAGGAGATTACTTACAAATTGGCCTGAGCAGCTGAGAGGCAATGTCAGATATCTGTGCCTGGCAACCAACACCAAAACAGCAGCCTGCGCTGAGGTTTTATATCCCCACCATCTCTGAACTTCTGTCTTGCTGGGAAAATAAAGGACATCTAAGTAAAACTAACCAATATACTGACTACTGTAGGCAGTAGCACACCTTGCTAACAGAAATCACTTATGCCATCTCCTTCACCAAGAGAGAGACTAAAGGAAGATGAAAAAAACAATAATAAATCAGAAAGAATAAGTAGTCAAATGTAGGAATTCATCTCAGAAGTTCCAAATCTTATCACCATTTGAAGATGAGAAGCAATGTAAAGAGCAAATCACGAAGATTAGTTTATGTAAATGTCCCAGCTAGTACTGAAGAGCTAGCATCATTGGGTGGGGAGAGATGTGAGCTGAAACCAAGTTATAAACATGCATCCAAGAACAGTGATGGCATTGACCTCTGATCTGTGGCAGTGGGACTGATCTCTGAAACAAACCTGCTTCAATCCTGCTCCTATGTACTGTACCAGTATTTCAAAAATAACTTTGTCTTAAGGCTTTAAAAAACAACAACAACAACAAACTTTAAGCATAAGCAGTACAGCTACAAACAGCTTCAGAAATACAGGAAGCTAGATCTGGAAGGCTAGAAGGAAGAAAACAATACGTAGTGGCCAGAAAAATCATCTTCCTTCTGTATCAGTCACCCTGTCTGAATAATAGAACAGTCATGTTAATGACTTTTTAAAAAACCTTTCTAGACCTCTGATCTCTTGACTGAAAGCAGCAAATATTCCACTGAGAGAAAATCAGTCTTATCGCCATTTCCTTTTGTGCAATTTACATCTTTCTCTACACTCTGTTGCACAAAAACTTCCACTAGGCTATGTTCAAAGTATTCCCTGTAGTTCCCTTTTGGAAGATATCCATGAACACTGTGCACAAACATACAAACGCCATGACTCTGCACTCTCTCCAATGCCCTGCACTACTTAGGAGGAAGCATGCAACTTCTTGATCCATCAAAGTGTAGCTCTAGGTATGGACATCCACAAAGCTGATCCGCAGGGCTGGTTACTGAGTTTTGCTCCCAGCAAGGCTTATATAATCTTTACTTGTTCACACTCAAAATCTAAAAGGCTGAATGTGTGCAGTTCTCTCAGTTCCTCCATTTACCTTTTTCTGAGCAGACAGCAAATGTCCTTATCCTCTAAAGGCGGAAAAATGCAACATCATCCCCAGCATGGACATTATGGTCCCAATTATATGTTGCATGGCTATGCCTGGCAGAACGTGGGAGCTGTTTGATGTTCTTTGTCTTCCTGAGTTGGCAGACAATAAAAATCTGATATACGAATTCCCCTATTCTCAGTTAATCTAATTGGGTTGTTCACTCATTTTAAGTGCCAGCATTAACTGTTCAATGATCCATTTTTGGAAAGAAGCTGTGAGAGGAAGTGGAACCTAAGCACAGGAGGATCAACCGGGAGTTCTCAAAAGCAATAAAATACAGACAAAAAAAAAGTAAATGAGAAACAAAGGATGAAATGGAAAGAAAATAATAGAAACACCAGGGAAAAATAATAAAGAAGAAAGAGACAAAGTCAAAAATCAGTGGTTCTAAAACTGTCTATTTTTCAGTTCTTTGTGACATTCAAAGGTGTTTCCTATATGTACCAGTAGC
The DNA here is from genome assembly GCF_002078875.1 of Numida meleagris. NCBI lineage: Eukaryota > Metazoa > Chordata > Aves > Galliformes > Numididae > Numida > Numida meleagris. Next base: position 86,507,970 of record NC_034410.1, on the reverse strand, counting down.
AGATTTAGATTTTATTATTTATTTAATCTTCTTAAGTATTTCTACTCACCTTATTGGAAATCCTGTAGTGGGCAAAGGAGGTAGATAGTTCAGGGGCTGCCTACAAAGATAGAAGCCAGGCTTCTCACGAGATATGTTCAGTCCTAAGGCCTAATGCAGAAGGGCATTTTAATTTAAGTGCAAAACAAGTTTCAAGTATGTTTACTTGAAACCAAGTGCTCTGGGCACCAAGTCAGGCAACGAGTGCTTTTCACAACAAAAATACCTTCTCTGCAAGAGCGGAGATGTAATACATGCTTGGCCTTCAGGGGCAAGTTAAGATAACTGTGTAATAAAGAATATTCATTCATCTGTGATGAGATGGCATGCAGGACAAATTAGAAAATGATGTTAATACTACTTATATATTATTAATATTACATTATTATTACCTCTATTATTATTTAAAGGGGAGGGAGTGGCTTTGCAGCATCTGTTGCAAAATCTTTCCTACCAGTCATGTTACTGCTAAAACAATAATAGGATTTTTAGTATTTGCTAGTGAATTCTTTTTGTGCTGATAGCACAAGTCAGAGAATAATCAACACTGTCTAATAACAGAGACAACACTTCATTAAGCAACAATAAGAAACTGAGCCAAGTATTTTAACACAACTGACTAGCAGGTGTCTTTCAGGTATATTAAGTTATCTTTGAGGAAAGCTGTAGGGTTGCAGACAGATTTCAATTCTAACACACTGAGGTACTGAATGATAGACACATAAAAAGATACATTTTTTTTACAATTCTTTTTTTAGAATTCTGAAATTAAACATTTTCCAGCAACCAAATCCTATCCAGATACTACAGAGAAACAAGGGTAAATGAAAGATTTCTCACTTCATATTGAGTTTAAAATAGTTTTGACTTCAAAGTTTTGCTGATTATTAAAGTGAATGACACCAAAAATAGGGTTCATCTTGTTTGTAAAGACGGAAGGAGAACAGTAATTGTCAAGGGAGTATCTCTTGGCACCTTTGATACCAGAACTGGAAACCTTCCACTGCAAGTATTAAAATGTAGCACTACAAACCAATCTGGTGTTTGAATTAGAGTGAAATAACCTTTCACCAGAAAGTACAGCTGAGTAAAAATGGAAAACATACATTATTAAGGTGAAAATTGTTCAGAAAAGAGAAAACTCATAATTTATATTAAAATTTTCATACATGGAAAATATATATAAATGTATAAGTATCTCAGCCTATAAATAAGCAGTACCTACACAGTACTTAGAAAGCAGGTATGGTTAAAATCTTTATAAATTTTTAGGATTAGATGAAGGTCATCAGAACTAGCTGATTATGAAGGACCTCTACAGTCATATCAATCCAAATTTTAGATATATGTGTGTGTGTATTTAAAAAAATGAATGAAATTTACATTGTAGATGCAGAGAGATATAATATTTCTGAGGAAATATCCCCTTAACAGTAAGAACCACAGTACATATATTGGACTTTTCTTCCTTTAATCAGAACAAAGGAAACTAAATACTCAAAAACTCTTACACATTCACATCAACAAATATATCCTTCTTTACTGGGATCTTATCATAAACTGACTCTTTAATTTCAAGATTTAATCTGGCTAAATCTCTAATTAGAGACAGTAAGAGTATTTTTGGTAAAATAACTGACATTAAATTGGATTTCTATAAACAAATAGTGAAAGGGCAAAGTGGGGAAAAATGTGTAGTCTTTCCTCACACAGAGTCTCTCACAGAGGAGGTTCAACTTTCATAGCATGAAAAGTGTTTCTCAAGTCAGAACAACACACACGTTTTCTTTACCCTACTCTGGAGAAAAAATAAAAATTAAAAAAATAACAATTATTGAAACACACAACTAAAACACCTTATTTAAACAAACCCTGCCTTGCTCTCAAAAAAGAAAAATCTAACATGAAAAGGCAAAATCAACATAAAAAGGATAAAGTTGCCTGCTTTAAAAGCGCAAGAAGATGACAGATGTTATTGATCTGCTTGGGTACCCACTAGGAAGCATAATATTACTTTTCAGATTTGATTGTATTTGCAATAATGGTATATATCATAATGCAACTTTCTAAAATGCACTTGAAAGCCTTTGAAATTAAATTCATTATTTTTGCTAGCGTCTTCACTGCAAAAACAGCCACAATACTCCACTAACTCTCCTACTGTAGTTAATATATGGTTGTTTTAACAGCAGATGATGAAAACTGTCAGAAAGCTTTTAAAATCTTCCACCTATAGAGTAAATAATTCACCACTCGTGAAGCCCTCCTCCTCTATACACTACTTAACAGTCTAGATAGATTTCTTCTTCAATAAACCATTAGAAAGTAATGCAGAGAATAACTACTGTAGTAACTTGGTTTAAAAAGCCCCTGACTCTTTCAACAGAGGGCAGAAGGAATAATGCAACCTTGCTGTCACAACAGCTGTGAAAGAAAGGCATTGGGAATACACAAGCAAACAGAAAAATGCCTTCTTTATTTCAGACTTTCACCTCTGCCTATCAGCTGCGTGGTGATGAACAGTCCCTACTTGCTTAACGAGAAGGTAGAGCATGGTGCGAAGCCCAGATGAGCACAGAATGTCCCCATTCCCAGCTCCTTATATAAGGCAGGAAAGAAAAAGTTGTTCAACACTTCCCACAGCAGCCTCCAGCAACCTGTGCTTTTCCTGGAGCGTGCCATGCCAAAGGCTTCCAGTAATAGCAAAGCTCCCACAACGCTAAGGGGACTGCAATTGCCACTCACACAGAATGAAGATGTCTCTCCAAACACACATTTGAATTTTTCTGATTGAGCTCTGAATTCCATTGTGTTTGGTATGATAAGACAGAAAGCTGAGAAACATTATCATCTACTCTCAGCACATAAATCAACTTCTCTAAATCTTTATTTGATCTCAGAAAACCTAAAGAAAGAAAATGAAAAAGAAAAAAAAAGTTGCTTTGGTCTAAAACCTTCCAAGACAGTTACAGCATTCTTTTATTAAATTTAAATTTTAAACTCTTCTAATAAATTTAATATTTCAATCCTCAAAGTGCTCTTTCTACAGTTTCTAAAACATAGGTACCACAGATAATCCACCTGTGCTGGAGTTACAAGTAAAACTCTATTATTTTCTTCCTGTACTTTCTTTGCCTTGTTAAAACCCCAGTACCATGTGCTCAGTTCATCTGTCAAAACCACCCAAATGACTTCAAATTAACTGATGCTGAATTCTTAAGTTTGATCTGAAAAGAACATATAAAGTTTGGAACAGTTTTATGAAATTTACTACACCTGTATCATATGGCAGGAAAAAGCCCTTTCTGTAATATTAAGGAACTTCTAAATCCCATAAATGTGGGTGAATATAAAGGGAACTTGGAAAACATCAGGAGCTACAGAAAGGCTTGAAAAGATACAAATAAACATTATAAAGATGACCAAAAGCATGACATTCTCAAAAATGCATTTTTATTATGGCATTCAGTAAGAATACATTGCATCTAAAAAAAAACTAAAAAAAAAGGAAAAAAAGAGATCAGAAACATTTCCTTTCACTACTCATCTTTACAGAATGATACACCAGAATTCCTTCTTTTATTAAAAATTACATCACAGACTGCCGGACTACAGCTCAGCAGGGACTTAATTCCTCTCCTTGTAATCATGCACTAAAACCAACAGGCAATAAGAAAGCTAAATAACACTGAAGAGACTAAATTTGTAGTGTGAATTGATGTGGGCGCTCTGCATACGTTTGCCCAAATGACAGCTCTGAATGGTATCTTCTTTCTTCCTGCCTCTTTATACTTTTATTATATTGACTTAGTAAATTCTGATTTCACTGATAGCCCAGAACATAGACTGGGCAGAGCCTCCTGAGCTGGGATCTAGACTTGAAGCAACTTAACAACCAAAGCAGCAGCACAGACTTGTGGAAATGAGGAAGAAAAGTTGCTCCAATGGGCTTCAAGCGTACTCTGTTCTCCAGCACACTTGAAAAAGCAGGTTCAGACAGGTATTCTCTGATCATACAGATCAAAACCACAGATAAGTTGCCACACTGTCTGAAGAGCTCATAAAAGTAATTGTTGAAAACATTAATCCAGTGTAAAATTTGTTGATTATTTTCAGCTATAAATCATGGTTTGTGTCTTTGCAAGGAGAAGAGGTGACAAAAAAGAAGTGTATTACTTAGCAATAAGACAAATTGATATTTCCATGGAATGTAATGGCTGCTACTGCGAAGTACAGACATTGCTGTCAGAGCATTTGATGTTTTTGTGCAGCAGAACACAAAGGAATTCAGTTATATTTCAAACTATTTGTATGAAATACTTCAATCCGTGATCTGCTTGCAAGACATGACAAATCACATGCACGCTACCAACATCTCTTCAGCTTACTTATGAAAAAAAAAATCTTCCTTCAAGTTATTTCCTAGTTTAAGAGATGGATTATCATTTAATGTGAAAACAAAATAAAGCACTTTCCCCCCACACGGAGCGATCTGTGTACAATAAGCATACAGTTTCCAGCTTCTCTTTTTGTGATATATCAAGTGCATTCATACAAAATTCACACCACAAGGATAGAGAACTGCTCCCTGCTCGTATATAGAAAAGAGATTAGAAATTGATAAACGCTGCAGTTTTGGGGATCATCTTCAGTTGGAACTACAACTACAAAAAACAACCAAAATCTGAAAAAGTACATAAAAATATATATACATCGCTGCTTTGTTCCACATACAAATAAGCAACTACTGTGTACAAGATTTTAATGATGGTGCTAATAACATAAAAGTGACAAAGATGAGAATTTAGATGAAAATATTAGCTTAGTATTATTATCAGTGATCTTGAGAAGATTATGGAAGAAAGAGAAAAGAGATGTGAGTTTAGCAGTAGTTAACTGAAACATGGTTCGCCACTGAATGTGGACAAAGAGTGAAAAGGAAGAGGAGAAAGAGGTCATGGAACTAGAACTGGATTGCGTGGCACTTTTAGTAATTGCATTTGATCAAATATATTGCGTATCTGATCACTGCTGCTACCTAAGGAGTTAAAAATTTTGCTGGAAATGAGTTTACCATTGAGCCATTACAACTGAAATATCTGACCATACTAAAAGAAGCAATCCAACCAACCAATCCGCCAAACACATTATCAGTAGAGCTGAAATGCAGTAATGTTCCTAACAATGACTCTCCGTACATAACAACTTTTAATTATTAAAACATGCATGCACTTACTGAATACTATAGGGAACACATACATACCTAAAAGATAAGCATGTAGTTAAATTTTTGCTGAATCAAGACATTATGTAACAATTTTATTTTTATCAGATGTATAACAAGAGGATAATATTAGAGATATTTTTGAATTTGAAAGCTGCACACGTGACTTCACTGACAGCCTGGCTTCCCTGACATAAAAATTTCTAGATGTCATGGTTTATTAATGGAAAAATTACAAAGATAGGCAATACCTTTATTTGATTAAAAGGAATGAATTAGGGGATAGAATAATCCCTTTCAAAATTTTGTGACACAACACGCTGCTCTAGAATAAGAGATTCATTTTTCTTTTAGCTATTAATTTGCATTGCTCGTACATTGGCTTGTCTGATAGAGGTAATATTTTGTAATGGCTAGAGGAATGGGAGAGAAATTGCAACTGAATAGAAATGAGTTCTATTTCCTGGTCATTAGCATCTTTCTGTATAATTTTCAGTAAGTGCAAACACTGTACCTTGATTTACTCACTAAGAAAACAAAAAACACTGGAATAAAATCTAGGCATCGTTGTCTATCAAAATGTGAGTGCATGGCAAAAGATTGTGTTGTGCAATTGAGACTTATTAACCTGCAATACAGCATGTGGATGGTTCAAATCCTAGCCCTAATTATAATTCCTTTTCAGTTGCATGTCAACAATGCCACCAATAGAGCACAATAGAGCACTGTTTCACACACAGCATGTGCTTGCTAATATGTTTAAATGGGGACTTGGTGTTTGTTTTGGACCTATTTGGCTAAGGAAATGAAGCTTAGCTGTCCAGGTTGTTCACAGTGGTGTTCTCCAAATCTCAGAGACAGGAGTTTCCAACAAATTCCAGCATAAGTTCTCAGACAGGCAGAGGAGGGAGCCCTCAATGAGAGAAAGAATTAGTCATTTATGTAACACCACTTGCAGTATTATTTCACAGAATTAAAGAAAAAATCGGGGTAGAAGGGAGCTTGGCAGATGATCTAAGTTAACTAACTCCTCACTCTAACCATGACATTCCAGTTCAGGCAGTTCTGTACAACATACAGTCAATTTCTGAGCATCATTGTGAACAGAGACTCCAGAACCTCTCCGAAAATCTGTTCCAGTGTTTGATGATTCTGATATTTAAAATTTTTTAAAAGATGGGAAAAAAAATTACTATATTGAAACTTTTATCCACTGCCTCTCACCCTATCTCCACTTCTGCTACAATTTCCACCAGGAACTGTTCCAGGCTTTCTTCATTTGAACTCCTGATCAGTAAATTATACTATAATATAAAAAGAATGAAAAAGATACCACTCCTTTCCTTTCTATTCCATTGAAATTGGAAAATATAGAAAAGGATGTGGGTTGTTTTGGTTTTTTTTTGTGTGTTTTGCTTTTCTTTAAAGGATTCTGAAAACCCATGTAACTTTCATCAAAGTTTTCCCAAGAGCAACAATGTCTCAGTTTGTAAGTACCTATACATAAAAAGATTTTTCAGCAGCAAGCAACTCCTAGACAGACTAAGGCACAAAGATGAATGACCAGAGACTGAAGCTAAGCAAAGTCTGACTGAAAATACTTTAAGAGTGAGTGCAATTAATCAATGGAACACCTCACTTAGGGGTATGCTGGATTCTCTGCAGAACATTTTAAATGAAAATTGAATGTCGTTTTACAACAATATGGTCTAGCATAGCTATAAATTACTAGGCTGTAAAAAGATGTACACTAGATACAAAAATTTGACCTGTGTTTTAATTGGATGTCAAACTAAATGTCAGAGCTGCTTTTTCTGGCCTGAAGATTTTAGACTGTGCAAATAAATTGCTTTCAACTTCTACAAAACAGCAGTTCCAGTAAAATCTTCTAAGATCCAGAGTAAAAGTGTGAAGAACCTCAGTTGGGACAAACCCTGTGTGATAACTCCACCCATATTATCTCATTTCCCACCACTACAAATATTAGGGGTTCTTGGCTGCAAGATGATTCTCTGGGCTTCAATAGATCCTGGAGCAAAAATCAGAGAAGCCCAATAGCTGCTCAGAAGTAGTATTTACTAGGCACGGACGACAGCAGAAACCAACATCTTTTCCTTCTCAGTAGTTTGCTGCTCCTACTACGGAAGGGAACAAGGATCTGCAGTGTGCTTGCAGCTCTATCAGGCTGTGTGAAAATCCGTGAGCAGTGCAGAAAAAAAAGAGTCAATTTCCCAAGTAAAACAGTTGGTGCTGAGGACACAGCGTCTACCACATCATATAGATTAGCTCTAAACTGGTCCTGTGGGTGAACACTAATTTCTGGTTTAAGAAGAGTTGCGCTCCTGCAAAATGCATTCATCCTGACTCTTTTGTGAGACATCTAGGTCATACACCCCAACATCTCACTATGCTTTTGTTCTAATCACAGAAAGTGGGGACAATAGGAGGATTTATTTCAAAACCACACTCCAGACCTGAACTGAAATATTATGTAGCTATTGCTCTCTAGTCCTAGCCATCTGGGCCCAGATGTAGTTGAAAGGCACAAGAACAATTTTTCTCTGATTTTCCTTTTTCTCCATGTCTCTGTATTTGCAATAGTGTTTGTTATGCTTCTGTGATGTCTTGGGGCACAGAGGCAAACTTTTGTTCACAATACAAAAGCTATAAAGTTACTATAAGAAAAGTCTTTTCTTTAACACGTGATTTGAGAAAACAGTGTTCAAACATTTCAAAAGATGATTTCAGTTTTAATTTAAAAGTTAAAAAAAAAAAAAGCAATAGGATATAATTCCTTCCTCTCTCTTAAACTAACATGATTTGGAACACTATTTCCTTCCTGCCTTCCCCCAGAAGACAAATCCACAAGAGTAAGTTTTCCAGTTGAAATTTAAATATATTCCATTACCTCAAAAGGCCAAATATTGTCTTTACTGGAAGAAATTTGCCTGTCTCTAGACTGTCCTCAAAAATAAGGACAGAATGATTCATTTTCTATTGCAGATTTCTCTCCAAAGCCAAGTCCACCAAACTACTGAAAGATCTGAGCAAAGAACTTAGTTGATCATGCTTATTCCTTTTATCCTTTTTTGCAATTAATTTATCCAGTGTACTGTTAATATCCGCTGGAGCTTCATTTTGTACAATTTCCAGATGAATAATTTCCTTCTAATACTTTTTCCTCAATTTAAGACAATAAGTAGCTTTCTCTGTTATCTAGGGAAGGTTTTCTGATTTTTTTTAATCACAAAAAAAGCATTTATTTTAGCATTTTCATATAATAGTTGATAAAGCTTCTATTTTCCTATAGAAAATAGCTGTGTTCAGTTGACTTGCAGATAAGGTTGGACAAAATAGTTTTGAGGATCTACTGTGACACAATATATGACATGCCATATAACTCCCCTGAATTGCATCTTCTTTAGAAAACAATTTGTTCTTGACTTATTGAAGGTAGACTTGAAAGAAAGCTTCATTTAGTTGTTCTAATTATTGAATATCTCTGCTACTGAAATGTGTATCCTATTTATAACCCTATCTTGTCTAGTTTCCACTTTGAATAATTCAGTCTTTATTTTTTCCCCTGAAGTCTGAAGCTGTTATCAAATGTTTTATAAACTTCAGGTGACAAAAAGTCACCATCATCTGCCTGAGGATCTCAGCATTGCCTGAAGGTCTCATCTTAATGGGTGCATTAAAAAGAGCATGGCCAGCAGGTTGAGGGAGGTGATCCTCCTCCTCTACTCTGCCCTGGTGAGGCCACATTTAGACTACTGTGTCCAGTTCTGTGCTCCCCAGTTCAAAGAAGATAAGGATCTCCTAGAAGAAGTCTGGTGGAGGGCCACAAAGATGATAAAGGTCCTCAAGAATCTCCTGTATGAGGAAAGGCTGGGTAACCTGGGTCTGTTCAGCCTGAGGAAAAGCCTGACAGGGGATCTGATAAATCTTTATAAATATCTAAAGTGAGGTGGGAAGCAAATGGACGAGGCCAGGCTCTTGTCGGTGGCGTGCAGCGATAGGATAAGGAGTAATGGTCTAAAACTTGAACACAGGAAGTTCTGTTCTAACATGTGGAAGAACTTCTTTATGGTAAGGGTGATGGGGGACTGGAACAGGTTGCCCAGGGAGGCTGTGGAGACTCCTACAGAGATATTCAAGATTCAGCTGGATGCCTACCTGTGCGACCTATTGTAGGGTACCTGCTTTAGTAGGAGTTTGGACTCGATAATCTCTTGAGGTCCCTTCCAACCCCTGCGATTCTGTGATTCTGTAACATAACGATTGGAATCTTTCCTTACAAAGTTGTTTTACTGCATTTTAGCTATTTGCATGGATCTTCACTGAAACCTTGGAGTTTATGAATATTTTCTGAAATTATGGGCAATGGCACTGGATACAGAACTATTTCAAAATTCACCTACTCATCCAGGAATTTTGTTTTTTGGAGTGGGGCTAGTCTTTTTTTTTTTTTTTTTTTTTTTTTTTGAAGTGTGGCATTCTACCGAGATGACAGGCTAATCTAATTATCTACCAAGATTATAGATACTTCAGAGATGCTGCTATCCAGAAAAGTATTATCCAGGAGAGATGAGTATGATATCCATTAAGACATGCTGTTCTCTCACTATTCAGAATCACTCTGTGCTAATGACTTGTTTTTAATTCTCTAACTTTTGCAAGACAAGTACCTTATGAGTGGCTACTTAGAACCTACCTAAAAAATTATTATTTTTTTCTCAGCAGAAATTATAATTTTATCAAAGCAAGACCAGTTTGGCAGGAGATAATTTTCATTAACCTGTATGGGTTGTTTTTCTCTTTCCCCTGTCAACTCATTACTAGTCAAGACCTGCAGAAGAAGAAGAGAAGGCTCCAGGGGGACCTTATAGCAGCCTTCCAGTAACTAAAGGGGGCCTGCTGGAAGCTAGGGAGGGACTTTTTATAAGGGCATGTAGCAACAGGACAAGGGGAAATTATTTTATAGCGGAAGAGGGTAGATTCAGACTAGGTATTAGCAAGAAATTCTTTACTGTGAGGGTGGTGAGACACTAGAAAAGATTGCCCAGAGAGGTTGTGGATGCCCCCTGCCTGGAAGCATTCAAGGCCAGCCAGGATGGGGCTGTGAGCAACCTGGTCTAGAGGGAGCTGTCCCTGCCTACAGCAGGGGGGTTGGAATAAGATTATCTTAAAGGTGCCTTCCAACACAAACCATTCTATGAGTCACTGTATGATTCTACACATCATATGTTCCATTCTGTAGGATTTATTTCAGCCTATACCATCTTGCACTATTCTTTATAGTCTTTTAAAATACTAGAGCACCCTTAGCTTCCTGTCAGTTCCTTTGAAGTTCTCCAGTAGTCTAAGATACTAACATCTATCTTAGTCACAAGGCACTTTGACTATTTTCTCAGGAGACTTAAGTACAAAATTATTTAGAACAACCCATTCCAAAATACCTAAACATCTATCAGCCTCATAGGTTGATAGGTTCTGAGTCGCAGAAAAGCTTTACCACAGAAAAGCCTTCAGCATTTGTTTTGTCATCTGTGCACCCAATACAGACAGAAAGTACACGATTATTAAATCAACACTTCTACAGTTTATACACTGTTACTGTTACTGACCATAGTTTCCTTCTAACAATGAACTAATGTCATTGTTAGATTTCCTTTCATTCTTAACAGTCTTATTACTATCCTCTTCCTTTCTCTTATCGTCCTAGAATAACAGAATAATTTAGGTGAGAAGGGACCTACAGAAGCTGCTTGGATGAAATTCCTGCTCCGACCAGCTTGAACCACATCAGATTGCTCAGGATCTCGTTACATTCCAAATCTTTCTACCTTCTGATTTCTTTCAGATGTTATCACTTTCTTCTTTTTGTTTTCCTGGTTTCATCAAATGGCAGGCAGTAAGCCAGTTATATTTTTGTTTTCAATCAGGGCAGACTGTAGATTTCTGGATATGTATTAATATGAAATAATTCCAAATTATGTGTTTTGTAAATTTAAACATTAACATGTATATTCAATAACCCTTTTTGTTGCTGCTGTTTAAGAAGCTAAAATTTATAGAACTTAGAGGCTAAGGATGTTTTTGTACTTACAGTAGGACTCTAACACATTTCATCCAGACTGAAGTCCTCAACTGCACATCCTCATTTTCCTCTGTATATATCATTGCTACAACTTGAGCTCATCACCTTGTTTTCTAGTGTGATTTGATGATCTTCTACAAACATCAGGAAATAACTTCATACTGATTACTTGCTTTATATTTTTCTAATCTGACAGTAATCCCTTAAATATTCATTTTCTTTGAAGAGGTCACTGACACAGAAACAACAGAAATACTATTTCTGAGTGCTCCCTCTTGACTTTTGCCCATTTGTTCTTTCTTAAAGAGGCTGCAACTGTAGAATTCATAACTCCAGTCATGCCATTCTTTCCAACAGGATTCAATAACAAGTAAGGTTGAATTTATGATTATAGATGGGCAATTATACTTCATCTCATGTAAAACTCAAGTATAACCAAGAGAAAAACGTTTTAACCAAGTGTTCAAAATACCATGATTGTGCATTAAACAGTTACACATTCTCTCTTTCTTATATTCCTTCACAATTGCAGTGCATTCATCTTCTCACCACTGTAGTCAGCTTATCTTCCCCAGAATTTCTATCAGTCTGCTCTACATAGAAAGCAGACAGTTTCATTATTTTTGTACATTTCTACTTTCTCTTCTTTAGCTTTTAGGCTTGTTAAGATTTTTTTAAAAGACCTTTTACATGTTACTGCCTAACACTTTTTTTATTGTTACAGCTGTTTGATACTGAACTAAGAGGTCCAAGAACTTTCCTTTGGAACAATAGCTTTAATACTTTAGCAACCACCAGATTCCCTTATGTCAAGAGATGCTGAAAGTTCCAGTTACCTGAATATGAATGCTATTATTTCAGTTTTTGGAAAAGTGCTTATTATCAGCTTGGAGGCAGCATGTTTTCAGCATTGTGCACAGTATCAGGAAAGCAATTTTTCCTTGTTTGAGAATAATTTTAAGACTACATAAGCATATATCACATACTGCACACCTTTTAATGTCTACCTGTCACAAGTTCTCTGAAATCCATTTACTCTGACAACTTTTCAGTTCTCTTGTCAGTGAACTCAGCAAGAAGTTATACTCTCTACATCCAGCCACAGAAGGCCACATTTGGATCAAAGAATGATCACATGCAACTGAGGCAAACAGCTACTTCCCGTATGACCCAGAAATGGATAAAATAAACAATTCTAAATGCCTATTTTAATTTCACACTTCTTTCTAGTGTAAGTCATTATTTTGAATAATTAAGAAGTAAAGCACTCTCATTTCCACAGTTCAAGGGAAGTAATGGAAGTGACTTTACAACTCAGACTTTGCTTTCTTGAAAGCCACTGACTTTGCAGGATTTTTCTGCTGGACCTACTTTAGGACTTGTCTAGAAAATGGCAACAGACAAGAGGCTTCACAAATCTGAATGGCAGCTCAATGCAGAAGTGATACATAAGCTACATAGGTCATTCCAAAAGTAATGCCTCCTACTTATTTCCATGGAAACTACAACAGATACAAAGAGCACAGTAACACTATCTGATAAAGCAAATTCTCAGCTACAAAACACTACTTTTCAACACAGTCACCAGCATTAGATATGCATTTTCACTAAAGATGAAAAGAGCCTGCATGCCATGCTCATAAACGTCTGCACCAGTGGAGGTGACCCACTGGCACTGTCACCACTGCTAAAATGCACCACCCACTGCCTCACTGTGCTGACATCCACTGCCTGCTCTCCATAAATGTTCAGCAAGTGTTGATTAATGTCAATGGGTGCCATTTTTTCCACATGGAGGAATTCAGTGACACACCTTTGCTTCATGTGCACTTCCATATCAGACACCATTGTGTCAGACTACCCTTCTGCTGCCACCTGTCTTGCACAAGAACAAAATGTAATGGAATATTGGCAGGAAGGTTCAGCCTCTACTGCCATACCACCAACATCCACCTCTCACATTGTGGACAACACGATAAAACAGGAGTCATTACTCTTGGAGCAGCCCTTGCATTAGAGAAAATTAGATTAACTGCTACAGTAGACCTGTATATAAAGACTGCACTATCCCAAGTTTAGAGATTACTCCCTTCTCTCTAGTAGTTACAAAAGTCATTACCCCCTCCACAGAAAAAAAAAAAAAAAAAGAAATATATATACATATATATATATATAAATAAACTGCAGCACTGTGATAAAATAAGTCAGTTATTTGCTAGTGAAGAACAAGGAAACAGATCACCTTGGAAAGACTCTATCATTTAGAAATAACTTGAATCTAAAAAGTGTCACTTGCCAATAATGCCAATGCCTTCAGCATTCTATGTGTGAAAGAGAAAACCATCTCTACTGTTTTAAATGTAACAAGAACTGCCCTAGCTCAGCAATTCCAGAATCAGAAGATCACAGAACAACAGGAAGCTCAGGAGATCATTTAGTACATCCTCCTGCTCAAAGGAGGGTCAAATCAATGTTATTTGTATTATTAAATTCTTTGTTGTTCAGAAATACTTATTTGCTCATGGAGTCATATTCAATTCAGCTCAGAGGTTATAGCTCTCTGTTTCATTGTTATTGATCTTAAAGCCTGAAGAAGGATTTGGAAAGAAAACAGCAACAATAAATGCATACTGAATTACACAGGATTAAAATAAAATCCACTCATCATTTTTAGTTGATAAGCAAATCTGTAGTTATTTCAGCCAGTCAGTGTAATTTCACTGCTATTACTTCAACTTTCTTAGGATACAGAAAAACCAAAATTACAACTGTGGGCGATATTCAAGTCCATGTCTTTCTTCTACCAGGCAGCCTAGACCTGGGCACACCACTCTGGAATCACTTTCACCGGGGCTGAGAAGAGGGGAAGGATCACCTCCCTCAATCTGCTGCTGATGGTCTGCCTAATGCAGCCAGGCTCAGAGTACTGAGCATCTCCAAGCATACAGACTCCATAAAACCGTCAGTCAACTTGTTCCAAAATTTCATCATTCCAATGACAATTTCTTCCAATTCTCCACTCAGAATTTCCTTTGATCCCTCTTTAGAGCATCCAGAATAGGATATAAATTTGTGCTAAAGTCAGAGGATACATATAAAACAGGAGCTCATTTGTGCACTATGAATATAGTTCCCATTTTTTTTTATGGCTGTAGATATTTGAACTATATTTCTATCCAAAATATTACGTATAAGGTATTGATGTATACAGCTTGTGATGTCCAACCAAATCTTCAGGTATTTGTCCCTGAAGGAAGTATGTTTTCAAACTTCTATGCCATAAATTGTTAAGAATCTACATCCTCATTGAAAAGAATGAATATATAAACTAACAAATAACCCCACCAAATAATAAATATTGCCAAACATCAATACTTTAATTTTACTCAATTTATTCACTTATAACTATTTTTATAAATACTTCAATATTCTTAGCTCTCATCTGCTTTTATAGTGCCAAATTTTATACTATACGTTTTACCACTGAAGTAAATAGAGATACTGCCATGGAAAAATTCTGGGGTTTCGTAAGTGTTTGGTTACATATATTCAAAGCAGAGTACAGGATCTAGGAATTAGCACCCCAAGGTAAGTATCTTCAAATATGGACTCTGAACTTGCTTAAAGAAAGCTTAGAAAACATTACAATTATTTTTAATGTATGAAATATTAGAGCTTGTATTTCTAGACTGTATAGAACCATAAGAGCTGGAAGATTTTTAGTACCCAGAAGTGGACCCTTAATTCTGTGCACCCTTAGCTTCCTTATACCATGAACTGGAAAGGAGGTGGTGCAAAGCGCTTAAAAAATGTGGGTGCTACTTTTTCCACATGGAGGAATTTAATGACACACCTTTGCTCCATCCTCACTTCCATGTCAGATGCCATTGTGTCAGACTGCCCCTCTGCTGCCATCTGTTGCACAGCAACAACATGTAACAGGATATCGGTGGGAAGGTTCAACCTCTACTGCCATACCACCAACATCTGCCTCTGATGTTGTGGGCCAACATAATAAAATAGCAGGCATTGCTTTCCGAGCAGCTCTCGTATATGTTTAGCCATATACTAAATGGTGCATATCTGTACCTCACTGCACAGCAATGCTTCTAAAAGCTTTGTGTGACCAGAAAAACAGAGCCTGTAAGGCACAGTGACTCCATAGCCGAGTGTTTATGGCACGCAGATGGGATTTTGACTTTTATAGGAGTAACTGTAAAACGTCAAGTTTCTGTGCTCTGACTGCATTATTCCAATAGTCATAAGTACCAGCACCTCCTTACCATTTCACCTGCTGGAAATATCCTAAAGAAATACAGTGCATTTTAATAAGGTCTTTTTCTGCTATTAAGTAATAGCAATCTGCATTGGCTAGAGCTGGTCTTGGTAGCATTCACAAAAGCAGATTCATACACATCCAGCAAATGGAGCCAATTGTGAAAAAAGTGGAGCTGACTTGTGTATTTAGGCATATGTAAAAGCAGGCCAAAATTCCATGAAGAAGATTTTTTTTCAATCGGTGTTTTGGTCTTCAATGTGCAATTCTGGCTTAAATCCTCTGTAGAAGCATACAACTTACACTGTACTGAGCCTATAAAGCTGTTAAAACATCTTTGAAGAGATTTCTCCAGATGGCTATTAGATTGCAGAGCAGAAAAAAAGGATTTGGCTAATAACTTTTCATTTTGTTCATTACAGCCACTTCCACAGCAGCCAATTGTGATTGTAAAATTAGAACTGGAATTTTATGTATGGTGATTAAGCAGAACAAGCAGTTGCAGCATGATGAAAGAAAGACATGGTTTCAGAAATACCTGGCAAATACTCACACTCTGAAAACATCAATGTTTTCTCCGAGTTATGGAATACAGAGTCAGGCACTTAAGCTCACTGTACAGCACACAGGGAGAGTTAAGTGCCTCAGGATGGGCCTCAAATGTAGCTGGCATGCTGGGGACGGAGGTGGTTAGAGCCAGAGCAATGAGCTATTCCAAGAGGAGTGCAGCTGAAATCCACCCTCCTCAGGGCTTAGGCAACAGACTTTGTAACTTCAATCTCTCAGGGTCTGAAGCATGTTCTGAAAATGCCTGCACTTCACCGCCTGGGACATGGCTATGTTTATTTTTCCATACAAATATTGGTTAAAGCGCCCAAAGAGAAGTAGAAAACTATCCCTTTTCTTCACTGACACAGTCACATATAGCATAGTTTTGTCAATAAATACCAAATAAGAAGCCAACAAAGTACCATTTTCAATCCCCAGACATTATTTCCACCAGGGTAAGAGCTGAGCTAGGACACTTTGGGACAGTACTCCGTATTTTTGATATTTATGGCAAGGCGGAAGTTCCTCCCTCAAAGTCCAACAGCAAAGGAAGTGAAAAAACAATAATCATGATGACAATTCAGAGAAGTGACATCTGTTTGGATCTCAGTTCAAATTTTTGAATAATGACTGTAGAAATTATGGTCTCAAATAGTGGCTCGAGCAGTATTAGCTGGGATCACAGTCCTTCTGACAGAGCCACGCAAGCCATGGAGGCCACTTCTACTCTGCAGAAATGTACGAAGTCTGACAACAAGTTTATGAAGTGAATGCTGGAACTGTGCCTCAAGATGTGCGTACATACTGGGGGTTAGCAAAACTAATTCTGTATGCAGCATGTCTGAAGCTCTGTGGAATTTCTATGATCCATATTTCATTTTTCACCTAGGGAGCTGAGGTGATAATGTTACACTCAAGGGTGAGGTTTTCCTTCTGGGAATATGTCTCAGGAATTTGGACGTTTAGGCAACAAATTTGGACAAGATTCATAAAGTCCCTTGAACATGCAGCTAAGACTTCCAGAATAAAATTGTCAATCCACGTATCCTCAGTCAACACGAATCATCACACTTACCACACAGTACTTTCCCACCTTTATAGCTACACTAAGGACATACTATTATCTGTGAACCCATTTGTGGTTGGAAATACAACCTGCCTTTGCAAGGTGACTATAATTCCATCTGCAGAGAAGTAGAAGTTTGAGCAACAACATTTTAAATTTCCTTTTCTGGTTCACATAACCAGTTGAGCCACTGAACTAACTATGAAATTATGCCCTGCTGGTTCATCTGCAGGAACAAACATGAACTTTTAGATATAAAAGCAAATGCTTACTGTTCAAAGGAACATACTGCAAGCCATGACTAATTGGCAACTTGTTGCTTTTAAGTCCTCCTAGCAGTGCCTGTAGCAAGGGGAAACTAAAAAGCATAAGGCTAAAAGCAAGAACAAACCACAGAATTATTTGTGTAAAGACTGTTAGGGAGTTTGCCTTATGTTCTAATTATTTAAACAATAATTAAAAAAAAAAACACTAAAAAACAAACAACTTTCCTTTAAGAAAATGTAAATAGCAGAATCATAAATCACTTATCATGGTCTAACCATCAGGGAAGTGAATAGGAGACATGTTAAAGTAGTGGAAGCACATTTGTTATGAGGGAAGACTTATGCTGTAATTGGAGGCATGTCTCATGCAACCCTGAGTACAATCTATGCATAAAATGACTCTGTGATAACTGCAGTTGTAAAAAGAAGAGTAGCTTGAGGTCTAGATCAGTAAAGGTGGATGTGTCAGGAAGGGAAAGCCATGCTCTCACAGTTTCACCTTTCTGTCTTTTCCTCTAAAAAAAGGAAAAACAATTTTCTGCATTTTCTCTTTCTTCCCAAGCTACAAACAACAAAGACAGGAGTTCATCACATTGTCAGGAAGACTTCCAAAAGCAGGGTCAAAATCACAGTGGTCAGAAGAGTTTTTACACTGTCAACCCAAATAACTCTTTATTGATGTTAATGCTATTGTCATTAATCATTATCAGATCTGGTGACTGCAGTATTACAGAATTTTAGTAGCTAAGACACAGCTGTTTGAAAAGACTGCATGAAAGTCACTGGTCTCCTAAAATCTGCTTATAGACAGATTTCTTCCAAAGTGGTCTGATCATGTGAAAATTCTGATCTCTGGCATCAATATCCACAAAGAAACATACAGGCTCCTTACATAAGAGTAACCTACTGGATCCATCCTTCTCTTTATGATTTTCAAATCAGATTTTTTTTACTTCTCATAAGCAAGTAGAATAATGCAGGGGAAGGTGAAGGACAGAACAACTGGAGAGCAAAAGTCACAGGAAAGAAAAATTTCCAACAAGCTGCATATGTAGCACCCACAAAGGCATAAAAGTCACATTTCTGAGAGAGAGTTAATTCTGATACAGTGCAAGAAAAGCAACCACATTTATCTGAAACATAACTCTGCCCAATCGGCAATAGACTGTGCCATCAAAAGAAATGAAGACAGTTTTAGATAATTCTAAATACATATGCATATACATATATATACACAGCTGTGAGAATCAACACCAATCTTAGTCTTCTTACCTTTCTTTATTTGCTTTTCGTTTTGTTAACAAGAGCTAAATATAATACTGATAATCACTACTGCTTGCTCAGTCACTCTGATTTTCACATTTGGATTTAGAGCCTTCAAATCAGAATCAATAAAAAACTGCTTACCTAAACAAGTCTTGGGAATGATTGTTTAAATAATAGACATTTAGGAAAATAATTTACTTAGCATGATTATGCCTTTATAGCAAATACATATACAAGAAAATATTCTGAATGACGCAAATCTGCCCCACTTCGCCAGAACCAACCTTTTCTTTGAAACTACAGATGTTCTTGAAGAGAATAGTGGATCCAGTTTGGGAGTTTGTTTACCAATGCAAAACCCCAGCATCCACATTTGGTTTCTAATAGCAGACTTTCAAATTGAGACTGTCACAGCTCTTTTACAAGCTCTTCTTTTCCAAATGGTTATGACAAAGAACTTTCTTGCTCTGTTTCAAAGAACAAGTTAAATCTTTCTTTATGTCAACATGGCGAAGTTTAATAATGCATACAGCTCCCAAGCACTTCTGCATGCAATAATTTAGACTGCTCGATTGGAGATCTTTCACTCCCCGGTCATATATTTTCTTGTTTCATCATCTGAATTTTGAAGGATTTGAGCGAATTCAGAAGCTGTGCCATTAATCTTCTTACTTTCGGGAAGCAAGCTGACGTAATGAATCCACGCCCTGATACATATTGTGCCCTCACAGCAGCTTAATTATAAGTAGCCAGAGAACTTCCCTAGCTTAGGGTTGTACCATAAAGTAAACAAAGCTCTTAGAGGTTATAATGTCAATCCTTCTGTAGCTTATTAATCAGCCTGCGATATGCTGTACATCGGATAACATATTGTCTAATGGACTTGAGCAAAATACGGGAAGATGGGGATGAGAAGTCACTGAGGAAATGGTTTTCTTTGTCTTTGTGAATTAAGAACAGAATCTAATAGCTTACAGAGCTCAGAAATCTCAGGCTACTCATTTCATAAAAATGAATAACATCAAGGCAAGACAAGAAAAAGTAAATCTGGATCTGGAACTCCAGTTAGGAATTACAACACAGATAGTCAGGAGGAGCTTCTCAAAGACAGTCAACAAAGATGCAATTTCTTCAGGGGAGAAAAAAACAAAACCCTTAGAATAAGTTACTTAAACTTTCTACAGTTAATAGTCTTGAACTTGATACGAAGATAAAATAAAAGAAAATGCCTTATTAAAAATCCGTGTTAAAGAGCTGTGTAATATATTCCTGTCACCAGTGTAATCCCAAGACCAAACCTTCTTATTCCAACTATGGATTATTTCAGCAGCAATTTCATATGCTGAGAGTGGGGGCTTTCAAGATGCCATGATCACATCTATTTTTCCTGATTACAAGACTCCATTTTTGGTATCCGTGGTAACTAAGGCTAAAGGAAATAAATGCATTTCCAAATCACAATGACTTCAATTAAAACATAAGTATCCCTTGTTTTATAGGCCTCATTTTTTTGCTAGTTGGGTTAAAATTTAGCTGCTGCCAGGCAAAAGCATGCAGCAAGATGTAAAATGTCCCACAAAGTGCTCTAGAAGTATGGAACACTGAGGATACCAAGAATTAAAAGTGGTGCCACACTCATCATGATGCAGATGAATTATACATCAGGAGCACTACACTGCACTTGTGAATTCAAGCCCTTCCAACAGTTTCTATTGTAAGAGGATTTGTACTTTAGACGTTACTTTTCTATAAACATATGAGCAATTTATTTCTTCTTCAATGGAACATAATTAAGCTTTTCCTGTTTTTAAACTCCAATAAATATTTTATTTCAATTTCAAAATTACAAAAAGCCACTCTTTTGTGAAACTGTTTGGTTTATGACTTTGTTCTTCAATCTATGCCCAGAAATTGCTGTTGTTGAGTTTGTATGAATTATGCTATCCCTCAAAAGAAGTAATTAAGTAACTGCTGCCATGCAACAGCACTCAGGAGAAAGTAGGTTAATTTACCATGTGACAAAGGTTTCCTTGTCTTAAAATAGAATAGTAACGAGAAAAAAATACTGAAGTAAAAGAGAATGAAATTGAGGTATGTATTTAACACTGTGGGAGTAATAGTATGAAGCAACAAATTTTATCACACCAGTTTTGCCTTGACATGGTAAAAGGACAGAAAGCAATCCCAGGGCTTTTCCGGGTGGCTACTAAGAAACAGGTCAACAAGCTAGTCTTGCAGAACTCACCCAAAGCCACCTTTCAGAAATAAAATAAAGCAGTCACTCGGGCATAGTGCATACCAAAATTACCGACTCATGCTTGACAAAAATTCTAGGTTTGGTGAAAATAATCAGAATGGCCATATTTAATAGGGGATCAGTGGTGACAGAAGCTGGGAAGTAAGTTTCTGGAATATTTGAAATGTTGCAATAATAGCAGAATAATACAGTTCTTGGGTTAAATTAATATTAATGGTCAAGAAACAACTAAAAAGCGTCTAAGTTACCACATATTCAGAGAAGTAAGATAGTTTTCCATCATTATAACCTGAAAAGCAGGAGAATCACATACAGATGAGCAACCAATTAGCATCTGATCTCCCTAAGCTAGCTTTCAAATAAGAAATACACAAACAAGATTTGTGTGAAGTCAGACACAGAGAAAAAACGCAAAGGTGAGCTCAAAATTCAATGCTGCCATTGCCAAGAAACCATAATAATTCTCCCACTCAACAATGAGAGACTATGCCAGGTTTGTGGGTCACAATGTAATAAAAGCAATAGGATTAAAGAATCAAAAGGTGACAGGGTTGACCGAACGGAGAACAGAGTCAGAGATTATCATTAAAGGGATGCTAGTGTCACACAGGTACGTGCTCACAAATCATATGTTATTTCCCAGAGGAAGTCAACAAGAGACATGTAGACCAGCTATGAACTAGAAGGAAATTTAGCAGCAATATTGTCCAGTGTGTTGGACCATACAAGAAACAGATATCAGACAAGATGTTAAAAAAGCACCATAAAAATAAAATAGATCTGAACAATAAATCAGCATGTATCACTACAGTAAAGATGCCAAAATATGAACTGATTTCCCCAAGAAGCAAACCTTAGGTCTGTCCATTGTATCAGAGCAGGGAGAAGCAGAGGAACAGATGTAACCAAAGTCAAGTATCTACTCAGAACCACCTCCAGCAAAAACAGCAGCAAGCAGCAATAAACCAGTCTAAGGAGACATGAAAGAAAACCTTTTCATTGAAACTGAAAGAAACTGCAGCAGTACCATGAAGGGCAATACTGAACAATTTCTGTAACTGAGCAGGTTGCTAGTCGGTGGGTCCATGCTAGCTGATGAGCTGTGGAAGTTGAAGGAGAAAGGATTTCAACCGTAACTGGAAACAAAGAAAACCAAACAGAAGACCAGCAATGAGACGAGACTTTGATAAAAATTAAGCAGGTAAAAAAAAAATAAATCCACACATTATGTTCTATAATAATATATGATTAAGTTGAATACTGTAAACACTTTACCTCATTATTTAATTGAGCACCATTAAAACATAAGTTTTTATTTTGGAAAAATATCAGTGTTTGTCTGTTAAATTGGGGGCATGTGGTTTATTTTTTTTTCCTCCTCTTCAAGAGGCTGTATAGATTCAGGGAAGGAGTACAGGGAGGAGAGGGAATACCTGTTGTGCTCAGAATTAAATGTGTTTTCCCAAACCCAGTGAATACTTAATGGTATACAGTGACACCCATGCCTTTCCAGTGCCATCACTGGAGACCCTGATACCAGAGCTGCTCCAAGGAGCAACTCTGAGCCCAGGAACTTGCAGAACACCAGCCCACGTTAGTCTCATGCTGCTTCTTCTGATTTTTCAGACATTTTCTATTTAGCTTTTTCATGAAAGATATAATAGAAAATAACTCTGAAAGTGTTTGAGCAGGAAGGGGTAAATATTCCCCAGCTGCTAGCAGCTGGCAGTAAGGATTTTGTGGCAAACCTGCAATGCAGATGAAGCATTTCCAGATCTGTGGAGAAACACAAAAGAAATGTTTTGCTGCTGCAGTTCTAGGCCCAGGTTGTCAAAGGGTTAGGCATTTCAGCTGCTGTCTAGTAACAGTTTGTCGAAGACTTCAGAATCTACCGATCTTAACAAGGAAATCCAGGAAGAAGGCAAATAATATTACCAATGCTTGTTTGTATATCTCCAAAAACTTCTCAACTTCATTGCACTACAGTTATTTTATTAAAATATTTGCTGTGCAGAATGTGAATAACAGAACTGTCCAGAATTTTTTGTTGAACTTGCATTTAAGACAGCCTATACTTTTTCTAAATGTTTTCTATTTTTTTTCCCAATTCAAAATTGAA
The DNA here is from genome assembly GCF_002078875.1 of Numida meleagris. Classification (NCBI taxonomy): domain Eukaryota; kingdom Metazoa; phylum Chordata; class Aves; order Galliformes; family Numididae; genus Numida; species Numida meleagris. The sequence goes on along the minus strand of NC_034410.1, from coordinate 86,484,808 downwards.
TATAGGACAAAGAAATAAAGTGAAAGAAATAAAATAGTAATATGAGATCCTTGTTTGTTTGAGATGCATGTATTTTATGAATTTATTTTATGATTCTATGATTTTATGTTATTTAGAAATAATAGAATCATAGAATCATAGAATTAGCTAGGTTGGAAAAGACCTACAAGATCACCTAGTCCAACCATCCACCTACCACCAATAACCCCACTAAACCATGTCTCTCAACGCTATATCTAAACGTTTCTTGAACACCTCCAGGGACAGTGACTCAACCGCCTCCCTGGGCAGCCCATTCCAGCGCCTGACTACTCTTTCAGAAAAGTAGTATTTCCTAATGTCCAGCCTAAATCTCCCCTGGCGCAACTTGAAGCCATTCCCCCTCGTCCTGTCACTAGTTACAAGAGAGAAGAGGCTGAACCCCAGCTCACTACAACCCCCTTCAGGTAGTTACAGAGAGCGATAAGGTCTCCCCTGAGCCTCCTCTTCTCCAGACTGAACAATCCCAGCTCCCTCAGCCGCTCCTCATAAGGCCTGTGCTCCAGACCCCTCACCAGCTTTGTCGCCCTCCTCTGAACACGAGGAGTGCATGGAATGCATGAATGCATGGTTCAGGCTTCACCAAGTAAGCTAAATGCGAATGCCTTAAATCAAGAATCATATTAAAAGAAAGCAAAAGATAAGTGAACTGGTTTCATTGTTCCAGAAACAGATTTCTCAGCAAGTATAAGTAACTAACATCTTTTTTATCCAGACCTCAGTACAGGAAAATACACTAGTCTTCCAGACTGAATGAAAATGCAATATACGACTAGCGCCAAATTTAAATCTTATGTAGCTATCTTCTAACATTATTTCAGTGAAACAAATTTTTAAAAAATGCATTAATGCTCCATAATTCTTTGCAGTTTTTAAACTTTTTCTTTGTTCCTCAGATCATCACGGATTCACTTCACATTGTTGATCCAACACTAACCAAAAGTGAATGAACTGATATGGAAAAACATCTAAGAACAAAAATATTAGAAAAGATATTTTCCCCCTTCAGAACACACAGATCAGAGTTAGACTAAACATACAGCTTCACTGTTTGATAGCTCTGACCTAACTCTAGAACTTTCTTGAAATACTTTAGTTTACATTTTATGTAATGAACTGATCTTGCTGACTTTAGATCAAAGGCAAAAAACAGAGCGTATATTGCCATTTGCTGCTTTCTCCAACAGCAGGAATACAAGACAAACAAGATGAAAAAGAACAGCTAATCATATTTAAATTAAGTGAATACTGGATGGAAGCCAATCTCAAACAAAGAAAGCCAGCTTAAGCCACTTCATCTCGCTGTAAATGACTTTCATACATTTAAGCAGAAGACAAAAAGAAGATGAAGGAAAGTCCTGACAGATCTTGGAGTGTATCTGGTATAGACGATGTGCACTTTTTACCATATTTTAGCCTAGAAAATTTCCAACATTTTCAGTTTAAACTCTGTGGACCAAATTTCTTTGTTTGAGAAAGACCTAATGCCAATGTCTCCACTGGAGTATAACCAAAATAAGGGACAGTGATTTTATCACAAAGAGAGAACTTTCACCACAAAGTTAATTCTTCTGCTCTTCACTCATCACCACAGGTACACTGAAACATTCATTTTTCCGAGTTAAAGGATAGATATCAATGAGATCAAGTGCACCCTCAGCAAGTATGCAGACAAAACTGAGTGGTGCAGTTGATACAACAGAAGGAAGAGATGCCATCCACAGGGACCTGGACAGACTTGAGAAGTGGGCCCATATTAACCTAATAAGGTTCAACAAGGCCAAGTGTTACACGTGCGTTGGAGCAAGCCCAGATATGTGTACAGACTGGGAGATAAACTCATTGAGAGCAGTCTCGCAGAGAAGGGCTTGGGGGCCCAGGTGGACAAAAAAGTGGACACAAGGCAGCAGTGTGTGCTTGCAGCCCACAAACCCAGCTTTACCCTGGGCTGCCTCAAAAGAGAGATGGCTAGCAGGGCAAGGGTGGTGACTGTCCCCCTCTGTCCTCATAGGGCCCCATCTGGAAAACTGTGTCCAAGCCTAGGGCCCCCAGTACAGGAAGAATGCAAAGCTGTCAGAGAAGGTCCAGAGGAGAGCCACGAAGATGATCAGAGGGCTGAAGCACCTCTCCTACGAAGAAAGGCTGAGGCATCTGCGCTTGTTCAGCCTGGAAAAGAGAAAGGTCCAGAGGGATCTCATTGTGGCCTTCCTGTACTTGAAGGAAGCCTATAAGTAGGAGGGACACTGACTTTTTACATGGGCAGATAGTGATAAGAAAAGGTAGGGATTGCTTTAAACTAAAAGAGGGGAGATCTAGATTAGATATTAGGAGGAATTTTTTTACTTAGAGCGTAGTGAGGTGCTGAAACATAGTGAGGTGCTGCTAAGAGAAGCTGTGGATGCCCCATTCCTGAAGGCATTGAAGGCCAGGCTGGATGGGATCCTAGGCAACCTGATCTAGTCGGTGACAACCCTGCCCATGGCAGGGGGTTGGAACTAGGTGATCTCTAAAGTTCCTTCCAACCTAAGCAATTCTGTGATACACAACTAACTTTCTAAGCCTAAGTCTGTTCTACCTTGCATAAGTGCGTATGCGTGCTACCCACAGAGACACAGTCTAATTAGGAGGCATGGTACCACTGATCTGTTTTAACTCCCCATGCATTTTCTTCCCCAGCAGCAACTGCACAGCTTCAGGGGGGCCACATCAATAACAACAAAGTTCCTGCTGGCAGCTTGTATCAAGGGGAGGATTTGCAGAAGTAAAAGGTCTCTCTACTTCCAAACGCAGCAGTCTCTCTCAAATGAGGAGAAAGTTCATATGAAACTCTACCTGAAGGTCAGTCCTGCTGTGTTTTCTTCTTGTTCAGGAGCTCAAAGGCATTTATATGACGAAGAGAGCAAAACTTCTCTATGTATACAGCTAAATCCCAAAAGTGGGACTAGAATGTCATCAGGTTTGCACCTTACATAATAAGACCTCAAGAGGTATTTTCCCTAGCATGCTTTGTGTGTTAAAAGTACAACACCAACAAGGAAAGTCTACAAAATCCCTAAAATCCCAGGAGATTGGATAAGAAAGCAAAGGAAGGAGAGAAAAAAAAAAACAAATAAACAAGTGGTGAATTGCGGGCTGAGAAGCCAAAGGCTCTAGTGTTGTGGTGCATTGGGTCATATTCCAATGGGAGACAGGCCTGTACAAATGGGACTGCCTGCGTCTCATAGATAGAAGGAGCTAATCTTCTTAGCCGAAGACTACTTTAAATGCCCTTTCCATTGCTCAGGCTAATAATACATGGAAATTATGCAGTGAAGGCAAAAGTAGCAAAAACTTACTGTGCTGGAACAAATGTGACAAGGAATGTGAAAAAAATATTTTTGTTTTTTTTTTCAAATGTTTATGAGGCCACGCCAGAGTTCCAAGTAACTAGCATGAGAATTTAGAAAATCCTGATATTAACAAGATGAAATCTGACTCAGCGGCCAGGATAGAAACCTCTAGGCTGACTCGTTTATGAAGGTGTTAAAAACACTGATTATAGCCTGTATTAACATGTATTTTGATGAGTAACGGAGACAGCCAGTAAAGAGCAGTTTTGTATAGATACCTGCATCCTACACTTCTATACACATACAAATGCAACCCAAATCCTGCTTCATAACCTGCTGAACTTTACTTCTCCTCTGCATTTTCTGCATTTTCTTACACTGCTTTTTAAGCTGCCTTCTCAATGTAATCAGTGACATTCCCATAACAGCAGCTGGGCAAGAAGCAATACACGTCATAGCTGGCTACAAGTTATCTCCATGCTCATGTCACAGCCTCTCTCTCATTCAGTTGGATCACTCTCCCCAGCAGCTCAGTTAGGTAGAAATATATAGAGGCATATTATATGGGAAATTTTTTATTAAAACCTGGTTGCAATTGGGCAGCAGTCAGAAATTATTAAGAGGAAGTGACAACAAAATCACAGCAGCCTTGTTTCAGTAGGAAATGTAGGATTAGAAGCATCAGAGATTTTCTCTAATACCAGCATTTTTTTTCTGGTAATTCAGATGTAGGATCATGAATACTTACAGATCTATGGGATAATGAAACAAATCTCAGAGTAGGCTCTATAATACTCCACAACATGAAGTTAGAGGATTAAAGGAGTTTCCTTTTCTAATAGATGAACCTGCCATATATTAATATGGGAGACTTTTGTTTGCCAGAAGTCCAGCACAGAAAACAAGCAATACATTGTGATTAGAGTACCTACAGTTTTCTTTAAAAACGTTCCAGCGTGAAATGCTAAATCCAAAACATGGTTTCTGTTTTGTGAATGCCATTATGATCGAATCACTGAGCCTGCAGCAGTTACCTGTCTGAAAGCCAGCAGTTACAACCAGAGTGTTAACTATGTGGACAGAGGATATCTCAAGGAAGCAGTAACAGTTACACTCTGTTTCTGGAAGAGGCTTATTTCCAGACTTGACAGAAATAATAAAGGAAGTAGACTGGAAGGGAATGTAAATATCACAATACAGGAAAAAGAAAAGTCCCCCAAATGGAGGAGTTCCACAAATTGAGATAGATGGCCCATTTGGTTATAATCCTCATCCTGGTTAAATGTTAATGCTAAGATGGCAGTTGGGAAATGAAAAGTGACAGAGGGCCATGGAAAACAGGTGAAACAACAATCTATACAAATTGGACTCTTTTGACAGAATAAGAAATTCACACAGGAAGATAAACAGTAGGTAGCCTGAAATAGGAGAGAGACTGTTCATAATTCAATCTTCTTCATTTTGTACAACCTAGATACTATCAGGAGTATATGCTTCAGTATGTAAAATAAAAATATATAACTACTCATTTTCATTTTACTGCTGATACTGTTAATGATTCCTCTTTTCACTGCTTAATGGCTTCAAGTACACATTGAAAGGGAATGGGGATAAGATGAATACTGAAGAATGTGATATTGAAGTATTCCCCCTTCGGTAAAGCAAATGCTCCTTATTACACCTCCACGCCTTTATGACCCATTGCCAGATGAACAGAGTACTATTAACACTTCATAATCAAAATACAAATGCTCGAATCGATTGCACACTGCAGATCAGAGATCAGAGCTGTACAAGCAGTGTCCAGCCTGCATTCAGACCATCACTTAGCAGAGCAGTGGTTACAGGAACACAGGGATAGCTCGTGAAGAAGCTTTCAGCCTTCCAGATTTGAGAGGCTAAGGAATGTGTGGCTGTGCCTCTCACCCTAAGAACATGTGCACAGAAACAGTTTGCAGGTTGCATCACCTTGCACACCTCAGTGAAAGTCATTAAGGATAAGTGTTTGCTGTCTAAAACAACTCGCACTTTCCACAGATACAAAGAGCTTCATTAAAAAAACATTACTTTTGTTACAGTAAGGGATAATTGAATCACCCAGCAGTTGAAGGCAGCCAATTGAGAACAAAATCTCCTGTTCTGTTGCTGATCATAAGTAAATCAAAATTTGTCAAGGAAAACTACCTTCTGTTTAAATACAGCATGGAAAGACAACAGGAAAAGGCACCTTCAAACTGAGACTCTTCCTAAGCTCTGATAGTCTCTCCTATTCCACATTGTTGCAGGCCACCAGTGAACTCAATATTATCAGTGAAGTTAAAGTCAGAAAAACGTTGTCCTTTATCAACAGAATTCAGTAAGGAGAGTGGAAACCAAAGCTATCTTGCACAAATTTATCTCCTTCCTCTCATCACTATTATAACATTGTTTGAGTAGCAAATGTATCTTAATTTCCAGCGCATTTGTGTTTTTGCTTTTTAGCTGTTGCTTGTTTTTGGAGATTGTTTTACTGGAGAGAGTGGGGAAGAAGCAGAAACAAACAAACAAAAAAACCCAAGTGGAGGAAAAGCAGTCACACAGAGACTTGGAATTCATGGCTGAAAGGCTTCCAGAAAAGTTTTCCAGGGAGTCAGTCTGGTATCATAACTGCTAACAAAAGTAATTTTTTAGGTGCTATGTTGTTATTCATCTTTTCTTCCCCGTTCTTCCCAGTATTCATAGTATCATCCTGCATTTCTCTTGCAAGAAAGATTCACTTTACTCAATCACAAGACAACTATGTAAATCAAATCAAATGTTCCCGCTAGGGTTAAGAATATTATTTCACTGGTTTTGAGAATTACAAATTTCTATTTAGCCTGTCTGTGCTAGTTACATTTTTACCCAAAGATGCTCACATTGGAGGATAGATCCTAAGGAGTGGAAGGATTTGAACTCTGTTTACTCACTACCTTATTTATGCTATTTCTGCTGATTTGCATATACAAGTACTGCTGTTTCTGTATGACACATCACTTTCACAAACTGCATCTAGACTTGTTCCACTGCAGCTGCACCATCCACTAAGGCTCACCACACTCCCCAGTCATGCTCTCATTTGTGTTCTTTTGTCATTCAGTCAATCAATATATAAAAACCTACCATAAAGTGGAATTATGCCATGTGAGGATTGATCCAGTGCCTGCAGGACACTAAGCCCAAGGAGCAGAGAATCCCTTGATATACTGATATCATTAATAACGTTTAGAACTTAGTCACAGCTGTAGCTGTTAAATACAGAGAAATAGATGCTGTCTGCTAGCAATACTTTACATCATAATACATATATTGACAAATCCAGCCATTTAAAAGCAACTGGAAGCTTTCTAATTGCCTTTATTTATTGACTGAGCAACTGCATTAAACAATTGATTTTCAGACCCTTGCAGGCAGAACTTGAGTACAAATGAAAAGGATTTAGCAAAATGGCATCTCATTTCTTAAAACATCCTACATCATCTGGAAGTCCCATGTGACAAATTTCCAAATAACAGAGCTCCAGCTTTCATTTTAGCCCATGGACTAGGCCACTTCTAAGAGAGAATGGCAAATGATAGGTAAAGGAAGAGAAAGCCTGAAACTGCTTTCCCCAGAGATACACTATTATTTTATTTCCACAGTAGAACTGATATGCTTTTCACATCAGAAAAAAAAAATCCTAAAGCATAAAGAAAAAAAAGAAACTGATATGACAAGCAGTGCAAACACAGTTAACAAGCTACTTTAATTATCCTCCTAAGATTTTCCCATTTGTACTCTGATCATCATCCTCACAAACTTAATTATGCTTCATTTGTTCATTCTACACTCATCTCAGTGAGTATTCCAGGTGGAAAAGAGGTGTCTGTTTGTAAGAGAAACCTCAGGTAATTGTTATATATATTATTATTTTTCTACACAATATGTATTTTTTTAAAGTAATATATAAACTTATCTTTGGGCAATATGAATATTGAGTAGGAATTCAGGGCTATTCCACAGCTGAAAAGTAAAACTTGCTGCCTGCCTTGCCTGAACTGACAGCAACCTAAAGATCACCACTGGGCAGATGACTGAAGAAATGAAGAAAATCATACTGCTATCATTTGCATTTTAAAGATTAGTATTAATAAATTCTGGTTCCTCAGCAGAAGAAACCTTTCCACAAACTTGACCTTTGAGAAAGTCAGAAAGAACAGCTGGGAATAAATGTGCTCTGTAAGTCAAGTACTGAGATACTTATGCAGTTACTACTTACAATTTATGCACTGCTAACACTTTTAAAGTCAATAGGAATTATTGCATTATGATTGAGTAGAGACCGTGTAAACCCTAGTGTATCATAATTTAAGGACTGACGAGTTGTTTCCTCTAAGTTCAGTTAAGGCCTAGATTTGCTCACCTAGCATGACCAAACTTATTTTAGTTTACTTTTTGAGACACATCTAATTAATTTTACTTAATTAATCTGCTGAGATGCACAACTGCTGCCCCATATTCTCATATTTTTTGAGCACAATGTCATGTCTTAGAATCTAATGCTACATAGAAGTGGCTGTCCTTTACACATTGACCTTCAAATCTGTGGTATAGTAATCACATAAAATGTTAAGTTTAAAATGCATCAAGTGCTAAGTTTCTTTTAAAAAAAAAAGAAAAAGATACAGAGGTACAAAATAGTCAACATTTCAATATAATCCATTCCATGACTTACCTGAACCAAATTCCATCCCTTTAGAGATTCAGCAATGATAGAGGTAACAGTTGCACATACACCACCAAAAACCATCAGATGATTAGGTCCATATTTTATTGCATCATAGAAGGCTTTGAGTCCTTTTGCATTGTCGCACTGGAAAAAAAAAATACAAGAGAGGCAATATTTACTACCACAAATAACATAATTTAGTAAGAAATAAAATACTGGGCAGGGAGAAATTTGAGGGGTAGCAATTAAAATGTATAATTTATAAAGTCTTGTGGCCCAAACATGAAAAACTTGAGCACTGTGCTCTGGAATCCTAACAGGCTGAAGTAAAATCAAGAAAATCTCTCCTTGTGTCATTCAAAACCTCTTGTTTCCTTTCTAAGCCAAAGTTGTGATATCTGAATTGTGATACCATCTTTTAACAAAGAATTTAAAAAAAAAAAAATCAAGAAAATATGATTGAAACCTTTTCTGCATTCAGAGATACCATCTCCCAGAGCAGAATTTGGAATATAGCACTAGATGTCAGTAGAACTTCCACAGTTGGAGGGAAGTTTGACACCACTCCTTGTGTCTGTTTGTAAAGCAAGTTCCATCTCTAACAAGGCTTCTAAGTAACCTCTCCCTAAGGTCCATAATCAGCGCTCTGGATGTATATAGTATATATTGTGGACTGATTGGTAATGTATCTCCGCAGTGATATATACATGTATAGTAGAGAGTCTGTCATTTAGAAAGACAACACAAAATCTAAAAAAAAAAAATATTAAAAATAATAATCTTTTAAAGTGCTAGGAATTAATCTATCTGCTTTCACAGTGCACCCTGCTCTGAGTAGAAGACTGGACTAAATGTCTTTCTGAAGTCCTATCAAGTATGATCTCTTCTTCTTCTGGGTTTCTCTGATAATTAATCTGATTTCTTCTTCCAATTGCAAACAGTCATACCACAAACAGAGACTAGGACTGAAAGCAAATAAAAGATGATGTTAGTACAGAAAAAGATATGGATATTAGTCCTTGACTAGAGTAGGATCAATCATTCATAATAACTTATGTAGTCCTGGCTTAATTCCTGAGCTTGCAGCAAAGTATTAATAAAACATGTATCTGAAGTTCAGAATTTGATTCCAAACAGTTTTGGAAGCCAGTTTGCCAAAAGGCAGCTACCATTGCTCCAGTAGAAGCTACACTCCTTCACTGTTTTGGTTTTTTTGAAACAATATCTTCCGCCCTCTCTTCCCTCCTGCAGAAAATCTTCTCCATTATAATCTTTACATGAACTATTGTAACCAGACTCCAATATTTCATTGCAACAATTCAATAAAACAGTTCATTTACTACCAACATCCAAGTACTCATTGTTTTGTATTCTGTTGAAAGAATAAAGATTTTGCATAAGAAGTTTGCAAGCTTATATTAATCTACTTACTGAATTGATATGCTAAAAGAAAAATCATTCTATTTGCAAGAAACTTGCAAGAATAGAATTATTGCTCTTACTTATTCAGAAGGATACAGATTACTACTGCACAGACTTCAAAATTGCATAACATAGTACAACTTTTTTTTCTTATTACAGAAAAACAAACAACATTCGGTATGGCAGAGGCTCCCTTGTCAGTTTGATGGATTGTTGGCAAGCTCACAATATGAAGGAATCAAGATTGTGATCAGGCACTGTCCTCCATCCTTACTCCCCCATCTCCTACTTAAAGATCAGTTTATTCCAAGTGCAACTAGATTGCTGTACTGCTACTTTACTTCTACAAGCAACCAAGGATAATAGAGCTTTAAGAATATGAACTTAACTGAAGTCTTTCCCCTCATCCATCCATTTCAAGCTGCAATGAGATTACTGTTTTCATATCAACTTAAAACCAGACAATATAATTCATAAGTTTGCATTGCCACTTATTTTCAGTGTTTCCCTGAATAACAGTTTAAAAAAACACATACATGAATTAAGGAGAATGTTGATAGTGAAATAACAGTTGGAAGCTGTACCCCATGAAATAGCTATACACAAGAAGTTACAAAGAAATGAAGTTCTGCATTCTAACTGGCAAAGACAATCTGTTACCTGAAGTAAAATTCATACTCAAATTTGCCCTCACACCACAGAACATCGAGGCATTCTTTAACTATTATTTGCCTCCAAAAATATTTCTCACTGCAGTGAAGCCACCTTATGTAGTTGTAAGGATACCAGCAGGTCGATTTTCTGGGAGATTCAGAACTGCTGTCATGTAGACTTTTTTCATTCTTATTTATTTTCTCTTTGCTTGTTTATAAAGATACTTACATGAAAACAACACTTTTCCAGACACACAGCATTTATCTCTGGAAGGCATTAAAAAAGCTTTTTTTCTCTTTCAAACTGTTAAGATTTGCACTGGAGAGATATATTACCAATCAGTCCAAAATACGTACAATAATGTGTGAGGTCCTACTGCCCAAGATTCAGTTACAAGCCTACTGTGTTGCCACCTTTGCACATTCATCCTGACTAGTTTCTGCTCTCTGCCTCTTAGGCCACCACAATTAATTACAGGAGTCAGCCTATTCCTTGACCAAAACTGCCAAAATAGTTCAAAATATGCCTCAGAGATGAAGAAAAAGAACTTAATATTGTAGTTGGCCACAACTGGACGGACGCAAGAGAAAAAAAAGATAAAGCTGGGAGAAAACAGACTTTCACATTTGTTTAATGTCACATTTCACAACACATACCATATATAACATTCTTCCTTGCAAGCAACTGAACAGTCTGTCACAAGCATTAAAAAGTAAACATTCAGATAAAGTTAATAGCTCTAAGGAGAAGAGAGACAAGCTGTTACAAAGGCTTCTTCCTGCCTCCAGTCTGAAGAATGTATCCCAAAACCCTTTTACAATGCTGTTTTTTCAGAGATCCCAAGACCCTGTTGCTGCTTATGATCATCTATTGCCAAACCCTAACATATGCCAAAAAGTGGGCAATGTTGTTGAAGGGCAGCAAGATGGGACACCACAGAAATGCCCACCCTATAACCAAACTGAATTGCTCTCACCAAGTGACTGTAACCAGGTTCATGAGCAATGTTATGCAGAAATCTAATGACAACCCAACAAAAGCATGCATGAGAACCAAAATTCACAGAAAAAAGTGGAGGGTCCTGGCCACATGCAGATGACAAGAAGCTGGCTGGTTTATTAATTGGAGCATGACTAACAGCAACGAAGATGAAAGAATCCTTAAAAAGTTAAAAATTTAAACAATAAAAAATATCACCCAAAAGAGACAGTGCTGTTTTTGCTCTTCCACCTAAATTGACAATAACGTCTCTATTTTACTCAGTTGAACTGCAGCCAGCTCACTTTTGACTCGCGTATAAAAAGAGACAGACGTGCTGCATGGTTGAACTTGACTGCATGTTAAAACAGGATGGTTGCAATGCATTTGGCTGGAGAAATTTATTACCATAATTGTACCTTCAAGTACACATGACTTAGTGCATGACAGAGTTTTCTTTGGAAGAAAGGGTTTAAAGCTACTCATCCCAAACACATTAATTGTTTTGCTTAGCCTCAGTCAAGAGCTGGAAATAAGACGTGTACAAATAGAAAACAAACATACTAATGAATAATTATATTACATGTATCCCTTAACACACTGACGTGGTACAGACTGGATGGACAATTCTCACTGAGGAAGACCAGTACATCACCACGCAAGATGTGTGTGGAGTTCTACATCTCACTGAGACAAAGACTCATTAATATCACAGATGGCACCTCACAAAGTCATAGTTTCCATTTCCAAGGAGACAGAATCATTTATTTTAATTAGGAAAACAGTCAGATGAACTGTTGCATAGGAGAGGAGTTGAATGAATTTGGGAACTGAAGTGTTAACCTTCCTGAACCTTCTTTGAAGGAGAGTCTAGCAAATAAACACTATCATTCTCTACCGAGAAAGGAATCAGAATAAACAGGAAGAATGTCCTGCCTGAAGGGTGACGAGAGCACAAGGACAAGAAACCTCTCTGGGGGAGGATAGCACGGCAGCCAAAACCAAAAGAAAGACCCTCCTGGATGCATCCAAAGGGTAATGGCTGCACAGAACCATGGAAGGGTGCACAGCCCCGAAGCCACGAGAAGCTGAACTGACCTCTGCTTCCCAGGAGGGCTGCCTGGCAGACAGCAAGATACCAGGGTATACTCTCAAAGCCTCAAGGCCACAAGAGTGACACAGTGCTAATCCTCAGTGCAAAGAAATGGGAATTTGTATGAGTTTGATGTTTCAAGTTTGCTGACTTCTATGACATTGACAGGTCTGCACATTTACAAGATTAGGAGGAGAACTGGAGTACCTGCAATTCAACTAATTTAGTTAGATTTGCAGTTTTACAAATAGCCATGAACATGCTTGTGCATTGACGCATGATTATATTCAGATTTCTCGTTATTGGATGCCCAGCTGTTCCTCAGTTAGCCATATTCTAGCACAACTCCACTTGTTGGAATAAAATGAAACCTGAGGAATTGTTTTGGTATCTATTAAGCTTCTGAATACTTAGGTTATAGATCCCTTATGGTGAGGAGGAATAACCCACAGCTGTCATCTGCATATTGAAATATCAGACTTTTTCAAACGACATGAGAGCTTTCAGCAGCACTCTGCACTGAATACCATCAAAGGGAAGCAAATGTTCATAAATATCTGATGAGACCTCTTTGAACAGGGAGAACAGAGTTACAAAGCATTATTCCTACCCTTCACAAAATCTTGCTCAGGAACTAACTCCACATTAAGCTACGAGCATGAAAGGAGCTAAGAGATGAAGAACACCAAAATGATTTTCATTTGGTTTTCATTCAATATTAAAGTCATCAAGCAACACTGACAATTCAGTGAGGAATATACAGAAACTGTTCTGAGCTATACCAAAGGTCAACCAGATTAACATCCTGTGCCTGGGCTTACAGGCAGGATGTGCTTCTGCCCAGGAACTTTAAGAGCCCCAAATTCCATTTGTTATTTTAATCACTCTGGCTGGATTTTCCTTTCATAAGTTTGTTCAGTGGTTCTTGAAACCACCACTTTGACATTCACAACATCCCTTGACAATGTAATTACCGACTGAAGGAAAAACAGCTTCCTTGTATTTGTTATAAATCTCTTCACACTTTGCTAAGTACGAGTGAAACACCTTGTCATCAGATGTTATGATTTCTTTTAAATTCACAAATATATGAAAATAAATCAGATTCATTCATAGATAATTAAAGAAACAAACAAGCAAACAAAAAAATTCCAAATACAGAGTCAGTGACATTCACAGGAAGCACAAGTCATTGGTGGCTAGCATAGTGATCTGGGAACATAGAGCTAAATGCTTGCCCTGTCCTTACATGCAATGGATAATATCAGCACCAACTCTCTGCCCAATCCACTATTCCTGTGTTCTCTATTTGAAACACATCCCACAGCTATATCGGACTTCTCTACCTCAAAACTGAAGCCAATTCATCCTAAACTGCAGGCTCTTCTATATGACTTCTCTATCGTTTTAATTACTTGCAATCAGATTTCATTCTGATTGAGGAGTAGACACAGCAGAGAGGGACTTAATCCACTCAGTGAAGTATTTCTCAGTAAATTAATCCTCTCAAATTGACATCTTTCTATTTGCCACACTATGGAACTTTCCCTAGCTACCCCGTTACCTTGCTTGCTGTACAGGGAAGAGTTCATAGTGTTACCATGAAGGGACCGCTGTTTGGCATCCCATTTAATAACATCTATTTTACCTCTGGTACCATCTGTCACTTCATAAATCACTGATTCCACAGCAGTGGTGACAACCAACTCTTTTGTCACCACTTTCTCTAAGGGACAGTCTAAACATCTTTTGAAGATTTATCTTCTTGCCTGATGTCATTTACTTTTTCCTTAGTTCACTACTACTTGGGAACTGAATACATCCAGCAAAACAGACAAAAATTTCTTGTCTCTCCTTATACACACCATTACTTCATATGCACTTCCATGTCATACGCCATGTTGTCAGACTGCCTCTCTGCTGCCATCTGTCACACGGCAACAACATGTAACGGGATACTGTCAGGAAGGTTCAGCCTCTATTGCCATACCACCAACATCCGCCTCTGATGTTGTGGGCCAACATCATAAAACAGGAGGCACTGCTTTGAAGCAGCCTTCGTATTTTCTCCTCGTCTTTTTTTAATTTATCTGTTCTCATTTATATAGCTTATGTTTTCTGCCTTTTAGTATTTCCTCTTGTATATAATATTTACACTGGATGTCTCCAGTTTAAGTACTCCAATATAAAATAGAAGAGTAAAAAAACAGATAAATCCTATGCAATCAAAACCAACTCTGCCTAAGTTTCTACCAAAATTAAATATGCAGTAAGACCAGAGATGAAGCCAACTTCCTCTTTTTGCACTAATTGGGGTTCACCTTGGAAGTTGAAGCCTCCTTTCTCCTCAAAGAAAGTTGAAGTCTTTCTTTGATCTGTAACTGATACACAGACAGAAGTTCAGAGGGCCTTCAAGAAACTTTTTGCATTATATGAAGAGACGCTCTTTCAATTATGTGACTGTATTGGGTTTGCACGGAAAAGTTTTGGTAGGTGGGGTAGCTTCTGTGAGCAGAGCTCAGCTGCTGCCCCATGTCAGATCAGGACCGTCTCCAAAAGGGATCCGACCCTGGCCAGAAATGAGTTGTGAGCATGTATTAAGAACAGAAAAAAAAAATGTTGGAAAGCTAGAAACCCTCTAAGTCAACAGATCTCAGTATACACATCATTACCCCATAACCTCTACATCTTGCAGGACCATTTCATGGTCTTAAGGCAATGTCATCAACAGCAACAGAGAGGAGAAGCAACTTCCTTCTAGGACTTATTCCCCCCCCCCCCCCCCGAAGTTAATGGGGATCCTAAATTTGTCTGTTACTTCTCTCTAAGAGGATTCTTAAGCTTAAATTTAGTGGACTGTAATAATGCCTTTTGTTTTCAGGATGATGGCTCTTTCTTCAGTGGCTCAAGATGCAATCATAAACAGATGGTTCACTGAACCCAAGGACCCCACTTTCAAATGCCATTCTGCTTCCCCTCTCTATGGATAAGCCCTTGTGAGTAATTTTACAGGGCCCACTGCATTTCTCTAGCTGTAACAATGCTCAAATGCAGTAGTAGGGCTGTGCCACAATGAATTTTGAAATTCAGGTAACAGTGACCAAGATTTCTCATTCTAAATGTCTCATTAACATCTCATTCTGAATTGCTAATGGAAATCTAACACTTGGGCCAAAGCCTTAGAGAGATCCTATTGTGCAATATGCGCAATTAGCCAGATCCCTCAGTATAACTTATTGAGTTCTCCTGCATTATTCTGCAGCTGGGCCCATCATCTAACTAGAATCAAATTGGTGTTGACTGAAATATTCCTGGGCCAGAGGGTTTCTATAGCATCTATACTATGTCTGATCACCTGTAACATACAGTCCATTTAATTTAACTCATTCCCTTCTGCATCAATCCAATAATACCACAGAAGACATTTTTAAAGATGTTTTCTAATTATCAACATTGATTTAAAAAGGGTAAGCGTACACATATATACTGCTTAGAATTTTTTCCCAGTATCTTCCAAGCTGTGTGCAGACATTTGTATTCACATATTTACAATAAAAATACAAAAAAAAGCATTGCCTAAGCCTTAGTACTGTCCATTTTTTTTGCCGACATCCCAGTGCTCAGATGTTTATCAGATATTTTTGCATAGAATCATAGAATCATTCAAATTGGAAAGGACCACTAAGATCATCTAGTCCAACCCCCCAGCCCATCGCCACCATGTCCACTAACCACGTCGCTCAGTACCACATCATGTTTCATCATGTTTCTTGAACACCTCCAGGGACAGTGACTCCACCATCTCCCTGGGCAGCCTGTGCCAGTGCCTCACCATTCTTCCAGAGAAATTTTTCCTAATATCCAACCTGAACCTCCCCAGCACAACTTAAAGCCATTCCCTCTTGTCCTATCCCTAGTTACCTGGGAGAAGTGGCCAAATATCAACAGGGAAACCAATATTTTTCTCATTTCTCATTTTTCCTTCCTGTATAATCTAAATTGCTGTTGTTATGTTTTTGGAAATAAGTGGAATTATGGAAAAGCATACAAGTTTGGAGATATAGTGTAGGAAAATGAAAATATTGAAAGATGCTTTAAAAAAAAATAACAACAACATAGAAATAACACATCCTATTCTTGAGAATAAGGTAGCTCAATTTTCTTCAGCTTTTCTAATTTTTACCAAAGTTCAATATCACAATGATTTCTAATAAAGCAGGGGATTAATTTTAATTATTCATCAAGACAAAAATATCTCTGTTCTTTACTTGCAGCAAGAGGCTTTTTAAAACTCCCTAAGGAAATCAGTTGTGTTTTGGCATTTAAGTAATCGCAGAAGGTGCTAATTGTTTCAGACACTCGAGCCCCAAGATCATTATCACTTAAATTTATTGATGCAAACTACTTACTATTTTGCTACCTCACATTTTTGAGAAAAAGACACGTGTAGTAGTAGATTCACAAGGTGTTTGCCAGTTGCAGCTCAAGTACAAAATGAAATGCTAAGGGAGATAGTTTTGGCAGGCTCAACACAGAGCCACTAATGTCAATTGTACAACTTGGTACTTCCCTTGTTTGATGCCTTCATGTCTCTTCTTCTTCCCCTCACTCAGTACAACTTATTTTTTCACTTTTAAAAATAAACTCTATTTCCATAGATCATTTCAGATCTAGTCATAAGCTGTTGGAATATTTCAGTTACTTTTCCTTTTGTTCCATGAATGGTGCCATTTTAGAATATAAGAAAAAAATACCATAGAAGTAAAAAGATCAAGATCACCACATCCAACCATCAACCTGACCTATATGTGCTCACATTTGAATGTATGGGTTTTTTTCCATACCTAGTGTGTTAACATTGTAAAAGATAAAACTTTCAACAGAAACAATCAAAAAAAAAATCAAAACAATATAGGAGTACCTTATGTACAGTAAAATCAGCTTTCTGAAAATGCTTTAATTTTACCAATGTTCTCCATTTTTATACCTATTATTAACAAGATAGAATTTGTTCCTCTCTGTATAGTGCTATGAACATTGTACTACCTGTATGAAATTAAATTCAATA
The DNA here is from genome assembly GCF_002078875.1 of Numida meleagris. Classification (NCBI taxonomy): domain Eukaryota; kingdom Metazoa; phylum Chordata; class Aves; order Galliformes; family Numididae; genus Numida; species Numida meleagris. The sequence goes on along the minus strand of NC_034410.1, from coordinate 86,467,499 downwards.
AGATATTGACTAGGTGTTAAATGCTTGTCCTTAATCATGCCTTGATGATTTCACAAAGACACTGTACATTACAGACTTTCATATACTGAAAATGACAAAACTCCTCTTAACTGCAGCTATGCTCTCTGCAATAAGTAAAAGGAGACAGAAAAAAATATAAAAGGAAGTCCAAATTTATAAATAACAATCAGGAAGCTCTTGTAGATGGAAGAAAATGGAACTGTACTAGAATAAACCATTTGAAATAACAACAGCATACATTACAGTATGCCTGACATCCCACTCTTGAGTAATAAGCTGCAGTGAAACTGAGATGGGAGTGCAATAATATTTTGAAAAATCACTTGACCCTCGACAATCAGCAAGAGCCAGTTGTGAGGGAAGTCTGATAAACGAAGTCTTTCTTTCCCATAACCTACTCACTCCCAGAAAACTGATTTTATACGGGTTAAAATAAATAAATCATTTTTCTAGATAATTTTTTGACATGAAATTAAACATTCTCAGTGTGCAGAAATGTGGAAAAAGATCTCTTTACTAACTTTCTGGTAAAGAGTGTGATGTTGAAATAAAATGTGCCTTCATCATACAGAAACAGGGCCTGTCTCTGTGCACAACTACAGAAGTTTCTGAATAAACAATCACTGAGGAGGACAAGAGGCATAGACGACTCTGGGAGCCTTCAGTACTTCTCTGACAGCTTCTGAAACTTGGTTACCTAGAAAATGTGAGATCTCTTCAGCTACCACAACAATATCTACAGCTGAATTCTAATATCTTGAATTCTAAAAAAGTTCAGAAAGCATGTGGTATTTTTTGAAAAATAAGATCTAACTCTTTTCCTTTAAAGGAAAATCTTGTTCATGAAGAGTGTTAAGTGGCACAAATTAGACAGCTCCCAGAATGGATTTTTCTAAAGCCATATTGTTTGAAATTCTTTTTTTTTTCATCCACAGTAAGAATTTTGAAAACACTTTAAAAGGGCTTAATGAGTAAAGAACGGTAAAAATAAATTTCTTGACCCAAAGGTTAAGAAATTCTGATATGATATTCTTCACCCTATCTCTGGTTTTTAATTAAAATAATGTTGTGCTGTAAAATAGCTGAACTTTGTCTACAGTGAAGTAAATTCTGCTGAGCTATTTCATTTAAGGAGGAATAATGTGTGGTCAGTTGGATAAGATCCCACATAAGTTAGCCCGTAAAAGTCAAATGAAATTCATGCTATGCTTTAATTTGACTTATAGCATCAAAACATGCTAACTTACAATTTTAGAGAAGTCTTAGACTGCAGATGGACAGAGTACGTAGCAACACAGGTAAACATCACGCATTTTTATCCCTTGATACATGGCAAGAGAGAGTGTATGGAAAGACTATCATTTCATTTATACACTACTGAGATAGCATGAAATTCACAGTGTCAAAATCAGCCCATACAAAAAAGCCTGAAAATCCAGGTATCTGCTAGGTTCATGCTCCCTTTCCCCAAAGACCCTCAAACTGGGTGAAAAAAATAAAATAAAATAAAACTGGATGGTGGCTTAGGCTTGTCTTAATACATCTTAGCATACTGGATTTCTCTAGTAGGTGGAAAATTCCTGTGGTGGCTACAGTACTCTAGAACTCAGTGACCTGAGGATGTTTATGTAGTGGAAATTTTTACAAATTCCTTTGCTCACAGGAGAACTACACAGTCTAAACAACTTATGATTACTGAGAATGTTTTGGAAAATTGGGACTTTTTAATAAAAGGGTAAGAAACGGTACCCAGATTCGTGGTCAGGCAGAGACATCTGCAGCAAAAGGATCTCCAGTACCTGAGAGACTAAACGTGCTCCTGGTTCAAACTTACAGTGCCCAAGTTGTGCCATAATGGTGTATTATCCATTTCCTACACATGCATTTTCACAGTTCAGAATGAAGGCAAAGAGCAACAGAGACCTCCCAAAAGGATTAAATAAATTAACACAAACTTGAGGTGTCACGGACTCAGCTGAAGCAAATGAGTAGGCCGAGAAGGGCAGGGAGATACTGGAATAGAAATAAAATTTAGAAGGGCTCAAACTTCATGCTATGGCCAGGGTTATCACAAGAGTGTCATTAAGCCTTCTATTTAATAACTTGTCCAATTTGTTTGAGCATTTGCCTTTTAGACACTCACCTTGATCTACTGTGAAGGGTCTAGAGTGCAAGATGTATGAGGAGCGGCGGAGGACCCTGGGTTGGCTCAGCCCAGAGCAGAGGAGCTGAGGGGAGGCCTCATGGCGGTTGCACTCCTCACAGGGAGTGGAGGGGCAGCGCTGAGCTCTGCTCTCTGGTAACAGCATCAGGGCCCGAAGGAACGGCATGGAGCTGTGTCAGGGGAGGGGCAGGTTTGGAGGTTAGGAAAAGGTTCTGCACCAGAGGGTGGTGGGCATGGAACAGGCTGCCCAGAACAGTGGGCTCGGTGCCCAAGTTGCTGGAGTTCAAGGAGTGTTAGGACACTCGCTCTCAGACAGGTGGTCTGATTTTCGGGTGGCACTGTGTGAGGCCAGGAGTCAGGCTCAGTGATCCTTATGGGTCCCTTCCAATTTGGGATATTCTGTGGTTCTACTTTGGTTTTATATTCCAGGAAATTAATTAATAGAGATTAGGAATCACCTCAAAAACAAGGAATGGTCAATCTGTCTTAACTGTGAATGCAATAGGACTGCAAATGAACACGTTCCTTTAACTTCAAAGCTATACAAACAAGACATTGTCTCGGTGCTGCAAATTGCAGCAAAAAGCTGTTCCTATCTAAGATCAAGACAAGCGTGCAGATTGCCAAACAAATCCTGAACATTTGCATTTAACAGCATGATATGTGATTTCTGTAAGCAGAATGACCAATACTCTTCCCCTTTGGAGTATCTACGGGGAACTTTAATTAAGCTTGCTAAAAGCGCAGCATTACTCACCTTGATTCATCAGCTCTTGGGGTTTCCTCCTGTGTGCTCCAGAAAAAAGTAAGACGTGGATCAGAAATGAAACAGAGCTGGGCTTTGTGCAGGTGAAATACCCAGAGAGTACATTGATCAAAGCTGCATTCATCCCCAAATCAACCAGCTGTCTCAAAGCAAATACATTCAGTGTCAGTCTGGAAACTGCAAACAACCCATAGTAATACCTGCTAGTTTGTCCACCTCAACCTAATAAGATCAGCCTGCCTTAACTAATTTGGTTTGCTAGTTAAATGTGTTCCATTTTTGTGACACACCGACAGAAAACTGGTTTGTTCTTCAACTCATTGCCTGCTTTCCACCTATGATGAGTAGTCTGTAATTCAAAAAAAAAAAAAAAAACAAAACAAAGTTTGCTTTACGTGTACTATCCTTTATAATAAAGTCCCAAAATGAACTCCCTCTGATATGTATTAGTAAATACTGCTGTTTGGGGGTTTTTTTTGTGGTTTTGGTTTTTTTTAAGAACTCACTTTACAGCAAGTCCCACTGAAACCCACCAGGAAGAACTTCCAAACCAGTAAATCCTCTGTCACTTGTCTAATTACCTTCAGGCTCTAGCTATATTTGGCACCGCACTGATTGCTGCTATTAGTTTGGCATGTAATGCTCTGCTAGACACTGCTATTCTTTAAGCAAGCGCTTGAGTAGAATTTGTGGCTGTGTAAGTTGGCTTTTTTGACTTATCTAAACTTTACTAAATATTGTTCAACTAAACTCTACTAAACTGTAAATTGAGAAACATTACTAAACTGTCATAGTGGAAAATTCTCAGACTAATTTAGTATCTGGAGAGACAAACAGATCAGTTTTTCTATCTACTAACAAGACCTCCCTGCCTTAAAAATGATCTTTCCAAACACTCTCAGTCTTAACTTGCCCAGAGAAAAAAAAAATCATAAAAATATCAAGCTACTTGAGGACAGCCTGCTTTATGTTACACTGTGTACTCCAGCAGATCTAAATTGCTTTAATATTGCTCAGGGAACTGAGCAGATTCTTGACATCCCTTTTCCAAGTATGTACCAACTGTCACCCAGAATCCTAATGGGTTGAAGTGGTATCAAATGATAATAGGATGATTTTAATCATTTTGTCAAGTGCAGCTGACACTACACTGTCAAGTTTTGTAAAAAGTACTTTGTAAAGCTCTAGACCTATTTTATTTCTTGCTGTGGCATTTCTTACTGTGGCTTATTTCCCTCATAGAGGGAAAAGGTGTGTATGACTCAAAATTTTTATGATTTTTTTTTTTTTTAGGTAACAAACTGAAGGTGAAATATTAAATCAACAGTGACCCTGCCCAGGGAAGCATTTCTTAAAATAAACTAGTGCTCTGAATACCTTAATAGATTTCAAGTATCTTGCTTAAAATATGACATTCCAAGTGCCCCAAGGGGAAATAAGAGGTCACTGTCATTAACTCCTCTGGTACAAAAAGACCATGCAATAAAAGAGACCTAAACAGGTTTTCTATTGGGTACACGAAATTCCATAAAAATTCACTGCTGTGGAAAATGGTGGTGGTGCAGGAAGGACAGATAACATCTATTCCAAAACCAGTAGCAAAATGCATACTAGTACAAGCAAGGTTGTATTACAGTTTCAGGAAACAAGTTTTGAGAAAACATGACAGCAGATGCACCACAGTTCTGAAACAGAGGTGGCACCGTAGCCACAAGGAAAAATTTTTTTCTATAGAGTGTGGTTAGAAAACCTGCCCTGGCTGCTACTCATCCACAACTGTGTGAGGAGAGCTTATGTGAGCGGCTCCCAGTTCTGGCAAAGTGGGTTTGACTAGTTACAGTGAATATCAATACTTCAAATATAAGTCTGCTAACTCCCCAGTGAGGCCAATGAGAAAATTTCACATTATCCTTTCTAGTTTGGCAAATCACATATACATACACATGTGTTCATGCATGCAAGCATGGGCAGGGGTAGGAGAAGGACAGCAGCTTTGCTGGTTGCCACAGATCTTCCTCCAGTGTTAATTTGACTGCTATGCTTTGAGGGTGAGCAACAATGCAGAAGTCAAAAGGAGATGCCCTTTCCAATATTCCTTATCTCGCCTTTAGGAATATGATAATTTATTGGAAGACTTCTACATATCTAGTTTTTAAGAAGAAACCCACAAGAAAACAAAATCCACCAGTATCTCCAAGTAAATGGAGCTGGAAGAAAACTCACTTGCTGAGCTATGGCACAAGTGCTGATAAATAGTGTCTCAGGTGCTGGTTTATGAAAATAGGGACAGCTCCTTCCTCAGCCCCAGTGGAGACTGCACTCCTTGATAACAAAAAAGCCAATAAAACTGAGGGACAGATTCCCCCAGTGCCTTCTACTTATGCTGCTAGATGTAAACCAGAGGGAGACTCAGCAGAGCACAGGCTTCCTTCCAGTGTGCTCAAAATTTACTTTCAGCTATTACATGAGTTATAAGATTGGAGACTCACACCCACACTGAAGAGGAAAGGAGACAGGCAAAGATTTCATTAATCATAAAATGCACAATATTAACATGGATTTGGGTGGCATATGGTGTGCTGGCATGCAAACATGTGCCTGAGCTGGGGAAAAAAAAGGTGTTGTATGTCACCTCAACCACACAAGCTTATTCACTTTTTTAAGCTCAGCTTACCAGAATTTTTTCAACAGATATCAGTTAGAAGTAGATATGACAAAACAACTACACCTTCAGATTCCAGAACTTCTCATGCTTTAAATTCACTGTGATAACAAAACTCTGTTGAGGCAAGGGAAAAGTGAAAATTAGTCCACTGCTTTTTTCATGGTGCTGTAATCACTTCTGTGAATTTACTTTAATTCATAAGTTATGCGCAGTGTGTGTTCATAATAAACATTAGAAACAAATGAGAACAGATTAATAAAGTAATGAGATCACTACAGAAAAATTTTGGATTTAGTAAAATTAAGACTACAAAGGTTATTTGCAGTATTACTCCTCTGAGAAATTATTTCAAAAGTTTTTATTTTTCTATTCAATAAACAAACTTACAGAGGCTTTTTAGTATTTAAGATTTGGTATACAGACTACTGATAATTAAAATTTGAGTGCTGTGTAATTCTCTATTCTACATATAGAAAACAGAAAAGCTTAAGCTAACAAGGTATTAGTTCTTCTTTTGACTATATCCTGACTATTTAAAAGAGACTCTTTAGAGCTTTTTTGTTTAATTGTTTGTGCATCACATCCATCAGGTGTATTATAAGCAACTTTATAATAGTCACCAGCATATTCCTCACTAAGTAGAAGTAATATGCATTCTAATGTGATTCTCTATCACTTTCAGTGAATTTGCTCACACATTGAAATATCATTTAGCAGTCTAGTTTGGTTTTTCCAAAAAACATATTCAGCAGCATTAGTTTCTATACTTTCTCATTTTCAGTAGATGTTTAATAAGTCCTTGATTACCAGTTTTTAGGGACCAGTGGAAAGGATGCTATGATTCGTAAGGCTCTTTCAACAAAAACATATGTAAAGCCAAGACAATCTTATCAAAGACCAAAGCACATTAATCCAATATGAAGTAGTAGTTTAGGATAGGAATAGTCTTTTTTTTTTTTAATGAAATCTCATTTTATACTGTATCTGTGTTAAATGTAACCCACAGATTGTACTGGACTGTGCAAAAGAATGCCGTTGGCACTTTTTTCTATTTAGAAGTAATAGACCAGAAGTGATATTGGCACAGCTTTAACCTATTATAAACAATTTAATTGCCTGCCATTTGCAAACAAGCCCCATTTTAAGACATCACGGCTTCTGTAAACATTCCTATTAACATTACTCAATCGTTCACTTCAAACTTCAAGAAAAGATTTATGATTGGATGTCTTCAAAAAGACATTTATTTATTCTGTGTGAAGAAAAATGCTTTATTTTAGGCAGGATTATTTTGTTTCTTTTTCATTTAAAATACAAAAATCAGATATTGAGGTCCTGAGAAGAAGATATCATTCTTTAATATGCATGTTGAGACAGAGTAATGCTCCTTCTAACTGAAAAAACTTCAAGACACCTTCAGCAGAAAAGCAGAAGGATACCTTGTCCAAGTGCACCTTGGTTCTGGAGGGTAAAGCATTCTTAACAAGAAGCAAGAGTGAATTACTGCAAGCTGAGAAGAGACACAAACACCAGGCTCTAAACATCAGCTAACACTGTAAATACAAAGGTCAAAGTCAGCTAACCCTCCCTTTATGCTTAGTCTAGCCCCTGCCAGTGAATCCTTGTCAGAATAACCCTTTTCAGACTCAAATCTAAATGCAGTAACTCTTTGAAGCCACTGATTCCTGAAAAGAGTTTGGTGATGTACAAGCATGGAATCCTATTTTGATGTAATGGATTTATACCCTCAGAAGCTAGCAAAGCACAGAATATTAGGTTGGAATTTATGAAGTTATGGTTTTGATTCAAGAACTCAGTAAATTCAAAAAGGCAAAAAGTGAATGAGTGAAAGCAAACAGAAAAATGTGGAGCCAAGTGAAAGAGCACACAGGCCAAAACTGCACCTTGCCAGATCTCTGAAAGACACAGTTTTTTCCTTCAAGGAAGTTGTTGGAACGGCAAACTGAAGTGCTCTGCTAACAACTCATTTACCTAAGCTCAGCCAAGCCAAATTGTTATGTTGACATACTGGAGAGCTGGGCTGCCATTCACCTTGCCTCAACAAGCTGAAGGCTTCTTGACAGGATCCTTGTGAACTTCATTAAGGCAAATCCAAAGTCTTCCACAGGAGAAAATAACCCCCTGGAACTGTACAGGGTGAGAAGCAGCTGGCTAAGTAGCACTCTTGGGGAAAAAGAAAGTGGGAGTCTGGTGAACAAGAACTTTGAAATGAGTCAGCAGTGTGCCTATGCAGCAGTGAGTGAAAACCGCAGGCTCAACTTCATTATCAATAGCACAGCCAGTGGTTTGAGGGAAGTCATTGTTACCTTCTAGTTGTCATTACTAAAGCTGCATTTCAAGTCGTGCATTCATTCTTGAACCTCCAGGTACAAACCAAATACTGATAAATAGGGGAGAATCCAAGAAGTGCCATAGAGAAGGTCATGGAGCACATGATGCACGAAGAACAGCTGGGCACCTGCAGCTTCAGGAAGGAGGAGAAGGCTAACGGGGCCTTGAGTGGCAATGTCGCAGTCCCTGTGCAAGGGGGGATACAGATAAAGCCAGGCTCTTCTCATAGGCGACCAGTGAAAAAACAAGAGAAGTGCCAAGTTGCAGCAAGACAAATTCTAGTTAGATTTAAGAAGAAAAAGGGTACAACAAATGATCAAGCACTCTAACAGGTTACTCAGAGAGCCTGGAAAATCTAGATCCTTCGAAAATTTTCACACTTAACAGGATAAGGTCCTGAACAACACGATGTATCTTCAGAATTGGCCCCGCTTCAAGCAGGATGTTGGACCAAATAACCCCGAGAGGTCCTATTCAATCACAGTTATTTTACCATATTTCAGTAGCAATGAGCCACAAGAGCTGAAGAAAGCAAGGCAAAATCAGCCTTATAAAACCGTGTCCCATCACAGCAGCCTTCAGTGCAATACTTATTCTATCTAGTCTATCAGTAACTCCAGCATAGATGTAACAAGATCTGCACAATTTTACATAGTACCTACGAGCTCTAAAAAAGTGTTTTCACCCAGTTTCTTTGATGAAGCTATGCTGTTCATGGCTGCAGGGTATCCTAGACCATCACATTTCTCCATCGCCAGGAAGAATCAGTCTTAACTGGGAAAGTTGCAGACGGCTTTGGCTAGCATCACTTGACAGCAATAAAAACGTATATGAAATGCTTGAGAAAGAATGGCATTGTTAACTTTCACATAACAACAGTATGATTTCTGGCTCTTGTGAGATTTTGTTTGAAATCTTGTTTTTTTGTTTTGATTTTTTTAAATTGCATGTCTATCATGATTTGCTCTCTGCTAGTATAAAGAGCAATATTTACAAATTGCTATGGATAGTTGGACAATTGGTATAATCTGTTTTCTTTATATTAACATCAGCCCATTTTACTGCAATTTTTCTAACTAGAGGAATTTCAAATTATCTCAATGAAAACTTGACTTTAAACATCATTTAGTTAACCAAGTGATGTCCATGTTTCTTCATTTCTATGCACTTGTCTTATGCTCACCCAGCAGTTCCAAAGAGGCGAGGAAAAACACAACATGAAAATATTTAGACCAAAAAAATATGGGAAGTATAACCTTTTGCTGAGGTCTCAGAATAATTCCGTGTGCGTCAGGGTTTGCAAAAGCTGAGTAGAAAGTAATGATAGTAATTTCCCTTATAATCATTTAAATGAAATACTGGAATACTATAATCTTTTAAGGTATTTATAACTTAATGTAATTACAACTTCCCCTAGAAAACACCAGATTGTCTAGGCTGTATTCCTGGAAAGAAGGCATCTGCTAATCTTGGTAAACAGAGCAGAAAAGTGGGATCTGATTGAGATTAAACATTCTTAATATCCATTCACTGTTTTTCTCGGGACCATTTCTTGAACTGGGAGCAGCCCCAGAAGCTGACAACATATGCTGTGCACCGGGAACCAAACCCCTGTCCCCTATCAATTCAATCTTTAATCATAGGTGCACAGTGGAGCTGCTACAGGTCAGATGATGTACAGAAACCTGCAGCTACAAGAGAACAATACTTAAAGGCAATTCATGTGTTTTGGCATCAGGATCTTGTTGCTTAGGTGAGAACATGGAAATATAGATCTGGGAGGTGGAGAAATACTACTTGGAAGAAGTTACTTGTGTAGGAAAAATGGTGGGAACAGCGAGATGGTGAAGTTAGAAAAGATAAGAAGACCTGAAACAGTCCCAGCCAACAAGAATGGCACCTAAGGAGCCTGCACTAGAATACCCTTCCTCTAAATAGTGACTATGACCCCTTGTCCTTTAAGGACAGCTCTCATTTGAATGACTTCCTTTAGGTAATCAAATGAATAATTATTTTGCTTTCCTACCATCTGATTAAGAGAGGAAGGCAAATAGCAGATGACAGCTCTGTGCTCACGGACGTACCATTACGTAGAGTTCCCATCTCTTCCCTGAGTACTTCATAGCCCTTGCACCACATCTGTCCTGAGACATTCTAATTATTTTTACTCCAATCTTCCTTCACACTCCGTTGAAAAATCTTTCCCCATTCATGCCTTCTGAATTCTCTTACCCCAGGGCCAGGCTTACTTACAGAACCCAATTAAAAATAAATGTAATCATAATCCTTTCTTCTTGAGGGTTACAGAAATAATTCTGTGCCTTAGTCGTATCTCCCAGCTCCAGTAATCCTGAGCTCAGACCTATGCCTAACCCAATTCCCACCTTATCAGTACTTCTGTCCTGCATTCCCGCTGACTACTGGCATCCTCGTTCACAGGGTGCAACCTGAGATGTCCACATAATGAGATGAGGAATGGAGGAGAGTAAAGGGCACAAAGAATTAAAAAAAAAGGATATATGACAACTTCAGTTTAAGTAAGAGGACTGCACTTACCCCACGTAAGATTCTTAACGTACCAGAGGCTGGGCATATTACTGCAGCAGATGTACATACAGCAATTATCCTCTGAGAAGCCACTTCTGTACTGGACTTTGAGAACCAATTAAATACTTATTTTATAAAATAGCCTTGCCATATTTCTAATTTGGATGTCTACCAGACATCCAATTTTATTTTTTTTTTAACTGAGCATTCAGTATCATTTTCACTTGAGAGAACACCATGTATGTTACCCCATTATTGTATACTCTGTTATTCAGTGTATTTTATGCAAGCCGTTTTCAGAACTAGCATTCTCAAATGCTGGCATTCAAATAGGAAGGAAATGATCCAACACATTGCAGTATCAGCGCAGAAAATGTATTTAAGGAAATTTGCATTTGAAATTTTCCTAGTATAAGGAGATGAAAAGCAACACATGCTATCCCTATGCTTTATATACTATTATCAGCATAATCTCTTCTTTCTGATATTTTCCAATAAACTTGAATGAAGATGCTAGTCCCAAATATTCATGGCATTAACATGCTTTCTTAAGTGTAACATACCTATCCTGATTTGACTGATGAGTTATCCATGGAAGATAATTTAGAAGGTTCAATAGAAGTATCTCATACTAGATCCCTCCCCTTGCTTCTTTCTCATCTGTTCGTAGCCCACTGACCGTGACAAGAGAGAGATAGGAGCCTTTGCCTTAATAGACTACGGCAAAGCATGTCTCTCCATCTGTCACCAGAATGTTACTTCAATAGAAAAAAACAGCACCAGCAGCCATAACAGCCTCCATAAAATATCCCATGATGATCAAACTATAGGACCAGGGAGAGAGAATAAACTGGCACTTTCTGGTATGTCAGGAATAGCCAGCTACATATCACCAACCTTGTGCACAGAGGACAAGTTAAAAACTAAGGATCTATGATAATTTGAATTAACTAATTTATTTAAAATACAAGCCAGAAGTACAGCCAGGCTACAGCTGGGCAGCAGAAGAGTTCTGTAACCCCAATGTTACAACCCAGCCTACAACCAGCAATGTATGAATTTCTTTGCAAGTGAGGAGGAGATATTATTACATCCCTAATTGTTTTATTGACTCCTAGTTTCATATTAGGCCATACATTTCATTTTTCCTCTACTGCAAGTGGTTCCTTCCTGCAGTGGCAAGTCCAGTCTCTAGAAGCGATGATTTTTTGGCACAACCACAGAACCACACAAGAGATGCCCTGATTCCGCTTGCATCTTTCCCAGATTCTCACTGGTCTGCAACTTTTCATCCAGCCTCTGCTTCCTCAGCTGTGCTCAGATTGCAGGTTGCTGGTTAAAAGTTAGTGATTAGGAAAAGACTATTCAGCATCTCTATGCAGTCCCTGCAGCAATGGATTCCACCAGGAAAAACAATCTGTGAAAAACTTTAAAGCAAATTAATAGACTGCAAGCTGGCTAAAATCCAACCTTTGGTTGCCAGTACAGTGTATTCAAGTCTCATAAAGTTACGTATAGGATCTTGATTCATTTCTACACGTAATATTGCCATCAGCAAATATTAGAACAAACATTCTTCTGGGCCCAGAGTAAAAGATGAATTTCTGAAGTTCCTAGCATTTTTAGTTAACAGTAGAGGTTAATCACTGACAAAGTTAATCCCTGTTCACATCCACAAGGAAACAGTTTATTTCTACCAGCTACCCATTGCATTTGGGAGGTATAGATTTCTACTGTGAATTTTAAGTTTCTCTTTTCTAAAGACAATGCTGTCACCAGGAGCCTGCACTCCAAGTTGTTCAAGGTAACAAAAATCCATTTTAGCCTATTATAGAACATTGTTTATGAACAGTCAACAACTGCTGGGAAGATTAGATGCATCTAAGCAAATAAATCTACTGCTTCTATTCAAAAACCACGCCAAAATCTTTTCAGGTAAGACAAAAGGGAGAATGCAAGGGGAAATGACACAAAAACCAATATGCGAAGTCTTAAGTGATGAACAGTCATGAATGGAGTGAACTACCACCAGCGATCATTCCATTTAGTCATCTTTAAGAAAGATAGTAGGGGGGCAGAATGAGTAGTCCTAGGAACCTGAGAGACTCAAAAGCTTGAATTTCATATTCAGAGCTATCCCCCGCCATCTCTGTACTTGTGGAAGCTGCAAGAGCCTGACCAGACTAGGCAAGAATCAGATAGCATCACCACTGGAAATGTGATACTGTCACTTTTGCTGCTTTTGGTTAAATCCTGAACACTTGGGAAGTGGCATGTGGAGCTCCTGCTCTCCCATGTCTCCTTCTGTCCCTTCAGTGTCTTATGTCTAGTTACATTCCTCTCACAAGCACAAGACCTTTTACAAAGCCACTGTGAGCCTATCCTTAAAAGGGCAAAGTAAAAGCAGTTTGTCAGGTCACTGAGATTTCCTCTGAGGGCAGTCTAAACTCTCATCCTCAGCAGCAAGGAGAAACATGCTTTTTTAGGGTGAAAGTCAACCCATAGATGCTTTGATGCTTTTTTGAGCCGTTACTTAAAAGTCTTGGCACGTACTGAAAAATACGACATTACAGCAAGCAGAACAAGTGTAAAAGCTAAGGTGTTACAAGAACCCTCCTGTTCTCCCTCCACCCATGCCCTTGATGCAGCTGAGGGCACAGCTTATCAAAATGGCTGTATCTGAGCTAACAGCTTGCTGCTGATGGAGCAAGAGGGCCTGGCTTTCTGCTCCTGCCACCCTCCCTGTACATCTGGCTCCCACACGGCGAGTAGGCTGCAACTATAAAACAGCAGAAAAGAGGCAATTTTTCCCCCCACCGATCACAGAGATCAATCAGTTTACCCTGAAATCAGGGAAGAAGAACTGGGAGGGGAGGTTCATGCTACTGAAGCACCATGGGGAGGAAAAAGCAGAGACAGAAGAATTTCCCGTTATGCAGCAGCAAGCTGGGAGCTCAGGCTGGCCATGCCACAAGTGTGCTCTTGATGATAATTGCAAAGGTGCCTCCCCAGCGAGCTTTATAACAAAGGGCATGCCTTTGCATCTACTCAGGGCACACTCACACCTCTTCTCTTGTACACTTGCTGATTTTTTTGTTTGAGTGCTTACACACGTGTACAGCCTTTCAATTTATGCCTTCAGCTTATGATCCTACAATTGCAATCAGTTTAAAAATAAATGTTCCCTTTCCAAACACAATCCTCTGGCTTTACTAGGCATCCAGCTAGCATCCCGTCACTTGTAGGTATCACTGAATAAGGTGATTTGATTGCCCTTCCATTTAGTTTGACCAGTGATTAAATATGTTGCTTCAGCCAGACCTGTGGCTGCATACAGATCAAACACGGAGTCAGTGGTAGCCATTAAAATGACCAACAGTTTTATGAATTTTTCTTTCTGGCAGCATTTCTAAAAACTGCCTTGTGGAGTGATTTTTATGTTACGGTTTTCAGTAGTTCTTTTTAAAGGCAGTTTCATGAAGAATTCTTTTGATATTGCATGTACTCGCCTGATCTTCTTCCTTACAGCAGTTGTTTGCTACAATAATTTGCCTATCTTCATAGTTTCTATCTACATTAATTTCAATAAGTTCAAAAGTAGGCCATGGAAGCAAAATGAAGTGTGGGCAAAGTGCAAAAACTCTTCAACAGTTTCATTTAATTTAACATATAAAATAAATATGGATTTTATTCTGGGTTGTATTGTCATCTTCAAAAGATTGCTAATCCTAGAAAGTCATTTTATTGAGTCTTTGGTTGGTGAGTTTTAAGCAATAATTTATTTCAATTAAATGACAGCATCTTTTAATCTCAACGAAATGACTTGGCAGTCAAGCAATTCTGCCTTTAGAGCTTTCATACATTTATTCATCTGCCCAAATTTCCAAAGACTTTAGAGTTCAGTTGAAGTTTCATCCTGAATTAATGATTTAAAGAAAGCAATCTGTCTCATTACAACACAGAAGGAATGAAACAAGATGAACATTACAGGGAACAAGGGTAATTTGGTAACTTCCAATCTGAAAAAAGCAGATGCAAGCCCACTGTAATTGCTGGCAAGTGCACCTCCATGTGCCAGAGTTAAAATTAGCCCTCAGCAGCTATGATTTTTGTGTCAATAAAACCGTAACTTCCCTTGGAAGCAATATCATGAAGCCATATCATGAAGACATTATTGTCTTTTAAGCAAGTGAAGGTGTTAAACACTGCTGATACACTTAAAAAGTATCTCTGTGCCTGGTAAATAATGTTTAATGTCAACTAGTTGTAAAATCAGGCAAAATAATTAAACCCGCTATTAGGTGCCCAGCCTTGGCATCCACAGTGATTCAATCATTTCTAACAGGGCTTGTGAGCACGTGAAGCTCTATTTGCTTACACCATTCCATAGCGAACAGCTATGCCGTGCTACCATCCTCCATTTTTAAAGTCTTTTTGCTGGCACATCACTGGAAAAATAACAATGCCTGAAGCTTTCCAATAATGTTTTGGGCTTTTTTTGTATTTTTTTTTTATTATTTAGAAAGAGCCCTAATAGCATCGTTTTCTATAAATGGATATTTTCACTTGGCAGAGGAGCAGCCCTTCGACACCAGGGCACTGTTTCTCCATTCTGATGAAAATTGTTCGGCTGTTGAAGTGTCCTAACAGAATTTATCATGTTTGCCTTGATCAGACAGCAGTGAAAGGAAATTGTAAGTTAAAAACCTAAGCCAGCCACTCAGAGAACAATTTCACATTATTAAAAAAAAAAGCCACACAAAAACAAATTCCCAACCACATTAAAATATTTTTTAATGCTGTATCTACAAACTATTGATCCAAACTAAGTTTGGTGCACTACCCCACCACCTCCCAAGAATGTATACCAGAAGCATAAATGGATTTCTAAATGTGCAACAGTAACATCCACGAAATTCTTTAACGTGCCATAAAATAAAAGGCTTTTAACAAGGCTCTTTGACCACATCTCTTGTGCTCAATCCGAAATACACCTCCACACTACTTAGCCTAGCAGTCCAATTTCTATTCTGATTCACACATCTGTCACAAAAAAGGAATTAAGCCAATACACCATGAATTCTTCCCCTCCCTGAATCTGGGATTTATCTCCACACTATGTCTGAAACTGAGAACTGTACAAGACTGGAATCCTGAAAAGCGCCAGGTTTATTATATAAAAAATAGAGGAACAAGAAATAGGAACTTAGATAGCATGATACCTTGGAGTTATCATTTAATGATGAGCTATTTTAATCATAGAGAACCTGGTACCATATTTAGAGGAACCTTTAGATTTAGAGGAACTAACTGTTCCTCTTAAAGGAACAGTTCCTCTTAAAGGAACAGTTAGTGGGAATAAACAGTGGGAAATGATCTAGGAAAAAACTTATTTCTAGACTCAAAGTCCAGGCAGTAGACAGTCCTATGATATTTTGCGTTAGAAGAGAGATCATGGGCGTATGAGACAAAGAAGGAGGTAGTCATCACCTTGAGAAACTGCTGCGGAGCTTGGAACTTGGACAGATCTACAGTGTTTTCCTAGCAACAAGAAGGAGCTGCAGTATAGAAAAAGGTGCAAAACATCCTGCAAGCGTGCTGAAATATAGTTAGACCAACCACTGAGATTCTCACACTGGTGCCCACATATTGAGCTGAATTAGAAATTGCAATACTGACTAACAAAATTAAACGTGTATATGGCTTTAACTACCTTAGTAGATTTGTGCTTATTTAGATATTGTGCTTGTAAACCAAAGAGCCTCTGGAGTAATCATCCTCTCCAGGTTCAGCTTGTAGAATAAGTCAAAAATTTAATTCTGTACAACCCCAAATATTCTCCTGACTCTCTGATGTCCACAGCCCTTCACTGCACTGGCAACTGCAGCATCCAGAAAACTTGCACACACACTGAGCGATGAGAACGTTTAAGGGGCGTTCACCAGCACTGCTATCTGAATGGCACTGAAATAAATTGGGCTATTCAAAGTTCAAAATTATTTTCCCAGCAAACTCTGAGGTACATCTCATGATTGCCTGAAGTTAACCCTTACAATATAAACCAAGTAATTTGGAAGAAGGAAGACAACAGCTGATAGAGGCTGTGTCCATACTTGCTCCCCTTAATGTTTCTGTTGCTGATGGACATGCTTTATTTGGGGAGGAATACATCTGAACTGTACATTAAAACAGAATAAAATGTTTTTAGAATTGTATGCATTTGATATGCACCTTTCTGTGTATTCCAGCCTTGTATGCTAGGAATATTAATATTTGTTAAGAAGTAGATCTCTTCCTCAGTACTGTATAAGACTGGCAATATTTCAGCTTGATTTTACAGCAGGTACATTCTATCTATGGCCATAATACACAATATTAATTTAAAATATAAATAGACAAATAACTGCAAACTCTACAAATGGTGAGGTTACATTTACTCATATATCTTGACATTCAAAATTTCTTACATATTCTAATTACTTTTCCTTCTGTACAACATTTAAACGTCTCCAGAGATTTCACTATGATTTCCATATATATCAAATTACATTCAACAAATATCAGTAACAGAAAAATATCGCTATTTCCGTGAGTAGCTCCAAATTGGTGATTTCAAACTTACTCAGACTATAGTGAAAGCATGTTTTCTCCTGATCCTTTCCCAACAACAAATTACATTTGTTTTTATACTCCTTTAGCTTAATACTAAACATGGATGACATCTTAACAAATAATTTCTTCAAGAGCACTCTGTCTCTCCCTTCTATCACTGTATAAGTCAATTTTCCTCCCATAGAGAAACAAGCAATCACTTGGTTTTTCATGTGCTATCACATAGCACCCATGGGGCCACCACAGAAAAGGCTTATTTATGCTTTAGCAGAGTATTAGATTATTTTGTTTGGATCAGACATTTCAGTAGAGGCATTCTTCTTGCTTTTCTTACGTATTTCCTTGCTGCTTAGTTTCCATCGGCTGAAGAAAAGCTGCAAATCAAAATCACAGCACTATTCCATACAAAGCCCAGGTGTAGCATATATTCCATAACACAGGTGCTGTTGCTTACACAAAGCATGTAAGCAAAGCATCAATACAAAAATAATTTGCTGGAATCAAGCCTATAGGGACTGAACTTCAACGAATATCAGTTCTCTTATATCCCAGCAAAGTAAGCTCACACCAATACGTTGGTCTACACTTTTATTCATTCTAACGTCCTGTAATTCAGTGAAAGATCATGCTTCATAAATGGCACTAATTCCATGCTGTTATCTTCCTTGATGTTAATATTTCTCAGTCTATTCTGTAGGTAGAACATAACTGCTCATGAAATGCATCTCAAATACTGTAGTTAAATATAAATTTTATATTGCTTCCTTCTCTTGATCTAGTTAGAAAAATACCTACTTCAAGTAGGACAGCACACCACACTGACTGGTGCTAATAAAAAAGAGAAGCAAAGAATTGCCCTTCCCAAACCTTCCACAATAAAAAAAAATGGTCATTTTAGTCTTATTCATGAATTGAGTTTTTAAGAGTATGTCTACCTGAACTCTTTCCATGTGAGAAATTTCTTCAAATAAAACCTAGCCCTTTACTGCCATCGAAATATCTAAATACATATATATACGCACCATGGTATTAACATTAAATTAACCATTAACATTAACATAATCTAAACAGTAAAATTTAATCTTACAAATCCATTGCATTAAGTCCTTTAGCTTACAGTAGATTCTGTACGAAATGAGGATACAATATTACAGTATGCTGAAGTTGATAGTCAGCACTTTGCAAAATATACAGATTAATATGCCCCAGAGTAATTATACATTAATCTTTTGAACAGGCCTACACATCAGCTCCATCATCCTTAAAATTAAGGACTGAAACAACGTTATGACTAAGATTGTGTGCCTGCCTCACTGCTAACAGCACAGAGTTCTTTCTATAGCAGTTCTCAGAGTTCTGTTGAGAAATACTTAAGCAGCAAATAGATGTGCTTACCTCTGCGTGCCCGTTCAGCTGACCTGAAGGCAACCACTTGAATACACCCCTGAATGAAAGTTCTAGGCTCTTCAAACAAGTGATAGCTCTTTTTCTAATAAAAGCTACTTTGGCACTGCAATTGATATCTTTATGTGAATCTTAACTACATTGCCATCATCCACATTTACCTAAACAAATTATTTTTATTTATAAATAACAATGTGAAGCTCAGCTCCTCAAAGACAGGTAGAGGTACACCACTGCAAAGGTAAGGAAAATAGAGTAAGATATGAAGAAAAATCTCTTTTGTTTATCTTGCTTGATTTAAAAATTTGTTGTAACTCCTTGAGTTTATAGCAATGCTTACATCTATTAATAGTGTAGAACAACAAAGAACAGAAGGTTAATAACTTTTGACATGATTCAGTTTTCAAGTCTCATGAAACTGTGCTATAAGACACCACGTTTCACTGTCAAAGCTTATAGTTTATTGTTTAAGCCCAAATTGTATTAAAGAATGTAAGATCATAGTTGAGTGTTTTACATAACAGCAGGCTCAAAACTGGCTTTGCTATAGTTTTGTTGGAGGTCAGACAGGAAACCTGGCTGGCAAGGAAGCTGGATGTCAAATATTTGCTACGTGTAACCAGCACATTGCTTGAGGCTATCCTCAGTCTAGAGTTTACACAGTACTGTTTAGCTGAAAAAAGTGCTCGTCTTTGAGTCATGCCTGCTACTTCTAATTTTTATTTCTCCCAAGTTCACACTGCTCCATTACTGTACTTTCAGTACAACAAAAGTGATCATGAGCTTAGAAATACATATCAATACAATTTTTTCCACATAAAAAAAACCTCTACTTAACAGACTATTGAATTTCCTTTTATATATAGACTGAAGGATACTTCAGTTTTGTTTTGGAAGTACTGGGGCAGAAGATTACTTTTAGTTTTACCATGAAGTTTACACTCTAAAAGATTTGAGTATAAACTTATAATGGCATCTAACAACACCAAACATCTTTCCCGTAACTCCAGATTAATATTCCTACCATGAAAAATAAGAATAGACTAGGTAATGAAACAACAGACTGAGTGATATCTAGTTACCAGAAAAAAAGTTTCTTGAAGCTGAATCACAGTTTCTTCAGAAAGAGAGGAGGTTTTCTCCCATTTTTGTGCCTTGCCACCAAAAGAATACTTTTCACTTAACAACTGTAATTATTAATTTTTTTTAAGTTCATTTTATTAATTTGCACCTTGTTTTTTCATCTTGTACTGTGTTACTATAGGAGATAACACAATTAAACAGCTTTATTATGGTTGATGATGTAATTTTATTTTATCCCCCTCCATCTTCGTAATAAGATTAAGAACACGTAATTACTCATTTGGATTAAGACATCTTGATTTACAAAAGCAAAAAAATGATCTTTAGTTTGCTCACAGAAAACAATTCTGAGGTTATGCTATAACAAAAGACAGCAGCCATGCCAATGGTAACAAAATGGAAAAAGGATAAAGATTTTTTCTACATTAAAACTAGTGTCCAGTTAAAAACTGACAAATGCACAAAGGGACAAGATAATTAACACCTATTAGTTCACATTTTGGTTTATTAATTACAACCTTCTTCCTCATGCTGGAACATTATTAAGAGTCATTCTGTTACAGCAGTATGTTTGAGATCTGATGCAGCCTTCCTTACAAGTGTCATTTATAACAACTAGATGCACTGCAGATGAAAAAAGACCAAAGTCAATTACTGACACTGTTATATGTAAGACTACGCATTCACAACAGGAAAAACCCTTTGTAATTTCTTTTTATTCCTGGTTTTTGTTTAAGTCTCAATTTCAAATCTTCAGAAGGCATTATAGATTTTTGTTGCCTTTACATCTCCAGATAGGGATACATGAGAGGACCCTTGCCTTCAGCAGACTCCATGTTATGAAAATATATGCCACAATCTCTGAATACTTCTAAAGTATCAGAAACAAAAACAAGTAATAATTTTTAGGCGCGTGGATCTTACATTTCTATGTCACACTCCTTTCCTCATCCCTACACTCAGCATTTTTTGTGTGCATGTCTTTGGTTCCACACATACCACACCCAGCCTCTCTTTCTTTCTGTCTCCATCCATGTCTATTAAATATCTCCAAGGCTGGGGAATCCACCACTTCCCCAAGCAGCCTATTCCAATGCTTGACCACTCTCTCTGTGGACAAATTCTTCCTTCTATCAATTCTAAACATACCCAGGCACAACCAGAGACACCCTTGATTTCAGTCACTTGAGAAAAGAGACTGACATCCGCCTTGCTGCAGTCTCCTTTCAGGTAGTTGTAGAGTGCAATGGGGCCTCCCCTCAGCCTCCTTTTCTCCAGTTCTCTTAGCCACTCTCTATAACTTATTTTCTAATCCCTTCAACAGCTTCACTGCTCAATATCCTTCTTGCAGCAAAGGGCCCAAACTGAACACAGTACTCGAGGTGCAGTCTCACAGAGCTGCACAGAAGGGGAAAATCACTTCCCTAATCCTGCTGGCCACACTATTTCTGAAACAGGCCAGGATAACGTTAGCCTTCTTGGCCACCCGGGCATAATGCTGGCTCATTTTCAGTTGGTTGTTAATCAGCACCACCAGGTCCATTTCTGTCAGGCAGCTTTCCAGCCACTCTCCCTGAGGCCTACACCACTGATTGGGGTTGTTTATGACTTCGGCATTTAGCCTTGTTACTGAACAAGTCGTGCAACTGGACTTGGTCACTGATCTAGCATATCCAGATCCTTCTGCTGGACCTTCCTGGCCTTAAGCAGATCAGAAGTCCCACCTAACTTCACAGAATCATAGAATTGTTTGAGTTGGAGAAGGGACCCTTAAAGGTCATCTAGTCCAACTCCCCTGCAATGAACAAGGACACCTAAAGCTAGATCCCTTCTCAAAAAAGGATGTGACAATACCTTCTTTCCAGTCACCAGGGATTCACCTGACCACCATGACTTTTCAAGTATCATTGAAAGTGGCTTGGTGTCTATGTTAGCCAGTTGCCTCAGGACTCTGGGATGGGACCCATAGACTTATGGACGTGCAGGATCTTCTGGCAGCTGAAAACCTGATCTTTGCTTACAGAAACCTTTCTTATCATAGAATGGCCTGGGTTGAAAAGGACCTCAAAGATCATTGAGTTTCAACCCCCCTGCTGAGTGCAGGGTTGCCAACCACTAGACCAGGCTGCCCAGAGCCACATCCAGCCTTGCCTTGAATGCCTCCAGGGACAGGGCATCTACAACTTCCTTGGACAACCTGTTCCAGTGCGTCACCACCCTCTGAGTGAAAAACTTCCTCCTAATATCTAACCTAAATCTCCCCTGTCTCAGTTTAAAACCATTCCCCCTTGTCCTATCACTATCCATCCTCATAAACAATCATTCTCCCTCCTGTTTATACCTCCTGTTTATCCTTCTTTATGCCCTTTGTCAAGTGCAGTTCCATTTGGGCCTTGGCCTTCTTGACACCATCCCTGTACAGCCTACTAGCATTCCTATACTCCTCTCACGTTACGTGCCCCTGCTTCCACTTCCTGTGCATTTTCTTCTTACTCTTCAGTTTGATCAGCAGCTCCTGGTTCAGCCATGCTGTTCTCTTTCCTTCCTTTCCTGACTTGCTACACCTGGGGATGGAGAGCTCTTGGTCCCTAAGGAAAACTTCCTTGAAGATATGTCTGCTCTGCTCCCTTGTTCTCCAGACAGATTCCCAGTGGATTTTTGTTGACTAACTCCCCGAAGAGCTGGAATTTGGCTTTCCTAAAATTAAGCTCCCCAATTTTACTCCTTGCCTGACTGATATCCCTCAACAGCATGAGCTCCACCATTGCACGGTCACCATAGCCCATTGTAGTTTTCCAGTAGCACAGTGGCTTCCAGCTCCTCCTGCTTGTTTCCCAGGCTGCGTGTGTTGGTGCAGAGGCACTTCAGTTAGTCTTGTTAACTTCCTGAGGGACAACTCCTTAATTTCTTTGAGGTATTTACCCTTAGTCTCCCTGTTGTCTTTATCATCATAAGATGCAGCAGGTTGAGGGCCCCTGCTAGCACCTTGTCCCTCCAACTTAGCTATGCCATTCCTCACCTAGCTGTAGGCAGGCTCTCTATCAGCCCCTTCCACCTTCAAACCTAGTTTAAAGCCCTGTCAATGAGTCCAGTCAGGTCCTGGGCCAGAATCCTTTTCCTCCTTTAACCCAAGTGGATCCATCTGAAGCCACCAGGAGCCAAGTAAACTGCCCCACAGTAAAAAAAAAAAAAAAAGCCAAAATTCCTGCAGTGGCACCAGCCTCTCAGCCATGTAGTTATCAAATGAGTTTTCCTGGTCCTCTCAGTATTCCTCCCTACCACTGAAGGGATAGAGGAAAACATCTATACTCCTGCACCATCCACTAACTGCCTTGATACCTTTTGATAGCCCTCAGGCTTCTGACAGCGACTTCATCGCTGCCAGCCTGAACTATCAGTAAGGGATAATAAACAGAGGGGTGAATCAGATTAGGGAGTTTCTTGGTATCATCTGCGAATGTAATGAGGATATGCTCAATCCCCTCATCCAGATCATTGATAAAAATATTAAACAAAACTGTCCCCAGTACTGAGCTACAGGAAATGCCACTGGTGCTGGCTGCCACATCAGGGGCAGAATCTGTCAGGTTGAATATCACTGTATCGTGATTAAATACCTTGGGGCAATCTCATCAATATGAGATTCAATATCAATTAACATGAATTAAGAATTTGAGTGAATTTCTACAGTGCTACCTGTGCTATGAATTTATTGGTACAGTTACTCTGAATATCTAAGGTTAAGTTCCCCTACCCCTTTTTTAAATTTTTACTCCGTTTGAATTATGAAGGTGTCATGGTTTTATGATTTTTGTTATCGGTATTCCACATCATCACAACATGCAGTGCACTGGGAGTTAAAGAGTTAATGTTCCAGTTCCGTGAATTGTTGATAGTTCTGGGATATCTTTCTCAGAAGAGAAAAAGAACTACAAATCCCAGAAGACTTCGCTGTTCCAATTCTGTTCTCCATTCAGAGGGAAAGATAAAACTGCTCACAAGTCCCGAGACAGCCCCCTTTCTTCTGCTCGTCTCTGCAGTGTGTGCTCCCTAGCCACCTCGCCTTCAGCATTAGAGTAAGGCCTTTGGTTTTGGACACTCTCTCATTTTATTTGATTTATGGGCTTCAATTCCAATTTTGCATCCCGCTATCATATTTAGTAAATTAATTCCCCTTTAACTTGTTGCTGCTGATTTGTTTTTAGGCCCATCTCCCTATGTTTTCCCTACCCCTCTTCCCCCTATCTTGGAGTGGGGGTCTGTGGGTCCCTCCGCCCCATTAGTCATGGAATGGGGCCGAACCATGAAAGAAGGCAACACAATCATTTTGGAAATTTAAAAAAATTATTTTTTCTTGTCATTTGGTTACCATAGGCTTTTTTTTTTTTTTTTTTTTGCAGAAGGCAGGGGAGTCATTTCTTTTTTTGCAAACTACACTTTTTTTTTTTCTGATCTGTACTACAGTTCTTTATCTGTTTGAGATATATAAATTAGGTTTTATGATCATACATTTCTTACTGATTTTCTACCATACTATGTAGCATAAAGAACATGTACGTTTCTTTAACAAATTGAACAGCCTTATTTCACCTGTTGCAGTAGTCCAGATACTCTCCAGCATATTACAGCTTTAAGAATTAAAATCATTAAGCACTAAAATTTAACAGAGCTTGGTCATGTGTCTTGAAATGGGTAACAGAAAGATGAACCAAGTTTGGAACACACTGCTTGGAAACAGAGGGAAAAGCACTTGAGCAACTAATTATATTTAGATATGAAAACATTAAATACAATATTAAAAGTTATCTACTGAAATGTTTCCAAGAATAAATGGTAACTCAAGGAATACTATATGCATATTGAATCACCATACTCAGGAATAATTAATTCATAGTGCAACAGTTGCAGAGAAAGGCTTCTAAAATAATAACAGGAACAGATAGCTTATCTGAGGGAAAGCATAAATGAGCTTGACTTATTTATACTCCAAGATAAAAGGTGCAGAGAGTTGTCCTGTTTCTTTTCCACCTACAACATGATGGAATTCAATGAAATTAGGAACGTGAACTCCTGATAATTTTTATTTCTACATTCTGCTTTGAGCATTCTGAATATCCTGCCTTTGAATTGAATGTGTTTAGGTCACAGCTAATGATTTACTTTGTGACCTTGAAGATGGAAAATCACTTTTCCTTTTGAGGAACCTTTCAGATTCTGTACATCCTGAAATAATTGCAGAGTACGTTTCAATCAGATCAGACCTGGCCCCATATGTGAGCAGTGTGAAGCTTTCAGACACGGTGACTAAAATTCTGAATTATATCAAGTTGAAACCTGAAGTCAAAGACATTTAGGTAGAGTAATGTTCACAACACAAGGAAAGGTCATGAAATGGAAGATTTGGAGACAGAGAAGATAACAGTGGAATATAATTTTATAAACCTAAAGCACTAAAATAGTGTATAAAAGAGAAATTTTAAACTAATTCATCTAGTTTCACAGCGTCAGATATTAGAATGCTGCATCCATTACCTGAAAAAGCAATTTGCATACTTAAGTGATGTGTGTGATTCAAATGCATAAAGATTTAAACACAGCGGCCTTTCCTCCCAGAGAGGATAAGCAGAGCGTATTGCAAACAAGAAAGCCACTCAGTACTCTCAGCCTTCCTTTCAAGTGTCAGTACTATTGAGAACTTTCAGTGGATGTTTTCCATTTGAAAGTCATATAGATCAATTACAAAGGTACAGTATAAGTATGTATTTAATTATACACTGATGACAGCTGCCATACAAATGTTTCCATGAGATGTGTTCTTAGGGACTCTGTGCAAGTGCCTTGAGGGAGGGCCTTTCTCTTATCTTGTGTGCTGGCAATAGTCTACTTCTAGAAACATTCCATTTATAAAATCAGTTATAATCACAGAGGACTGGTTGGCTGAACAGACATGCTGTAGTTATGTAGTAAACATCACTCCTACAAAGTGAGCTGATATTTATGAATGATTTCAGAAGATTCGTAAATACAGGGAGCCTTTCCCTAACCCTTTGTCCTAGGGAATGATATACATGAGCTCTCTATCACAAAGCAGCTTCACAGAAGCATTTATTAATGAATTACAAACACAGCAATTGTTGGAGATGCAAACTTACATTCTCTTTTCAATGCAGAATTACCTGGTATACATCTGATATCAGCTTCTTACGCATACAGAAAAGAATACCTTAAAATGTTTTGTGATAATGTCAAAATATAGCTGTAGTTAAAGTCACAGAAACAATTCCACTCACTGGAGAAATCATTTTAAGAAGTCCCAGCAGCTGTCATAGCTTACGTTTTAATGAATTGGTTCTTTTCTTCTTGTTTTCTTTAATTTAAAATCCAGCGCGAGATACATAATAAAATGGAGACACTTCTACATTCTGTTGCTACATTAAGGTTAAGAAATAAATATGCAAATAAGGAATTTCAAATTGCTTTAGAGACCACACAGGCAGGCAAGATTTATAAATATGAAAGGAAGTCAGCCCTGGTGAAAACTCATGCAGTTCCACTGACATTCTTAATAAATGTGTATTTTTAGAACTGCATCTATACCACTGCTGTTAACTCTTTGGGATCCATATAGTACAAATGCATAATTCCATGGTAATTTTTTCCAAAGTTCTGCTCCATTGACTGTTTTCAGTGGTTTTCCTTTTCAAGAGCTGCCCTGAGCTGCTGGTTGTGACAATTCCTCTCACTTTACTAAATGATGAACTTAAGATTTACCACCATTTCAATGCAGTTGACTTTTCTTTTAGCCTTAGTTCACCCTCCTTCACCTTGATTCTGTTATTGTTTACAAATTCAGGTTTTGCATTGACTGAAATAACTGAAATTCAGAATTGATCGAAGTGACGTCAGAAATGACGAGGTCAGAACAGTGCCCTAAGGAACAGACCCTAACAGAAGTGTTAGCACAGACTGTCCCCTGGACAGAATGAATTACATGTGGGGAGATTTTGTCTTACCAATAGACAAAAGCAAAATGAAGAAAAAATTATTTTTAATCCCTAGACCCTGAATTCTAAAGATGTGAGAAACCCTACATCTTGCTCTCACCTTTTTTTATTTCTTGTGCAGCTTCATAAATGTACCAGCTGTTTTTAGCCCACCTATAGTAGCTCATCCTCTCTCCCTGTCCATCATCCCATTCAGAACCCTTCCCCTTTCTGAAGTCCCAAAGGTGTACTTTACGTTTGATGAAAGCAAATGACTGAATACCAGATCCAGGCAAGAGCTCTTGGATTTATCAGGTGAGAAAGTACCACAAGCTCAGCTATCCAGCAAGCACTTGGTGCTGGTTGGCCATGCGTGTGCCCCCCAGATTAGCTACAGCTGCATCTTCTCAAGGTGTTAGTGAATATGAGGTAGCACTAAAGGCAGGAAAGGGGAAAATTCTGATGGTAATAAAGCTTCAAATTATATTTATCATGTGTATGCAGAGATCAGGAAGAGGAGCACAGGACTGCAATTTCCAGGACATCAGGGTTTCTTTTAGAAGTATTCTTTGCACAGAACCGCTCTTCCTAATCAGATTCTGAACGTTTAATGAAAATTACGCTGTAGTTACTCTTTTTCTCTATAATTATTGGTTCCTAGGGGTAGAATAGGGTGGTCCAGTGAAACAGAAGATACCTGAGTACTAGCTGAGCTTTTTCCACTATTTGTACTACAACTATCTTATTAGCATCAAAATCCTGCAGTGGCCTGTCTGGCTTTGTAAAAATAAATCAGCAGAATCACAGTTTTTCAACTTCTGAGCAGATACACTTTACTGCAACTCAGGAAGGTGTAATCAGCTTCTCTTAACTTGTTCTATGGAACCTCTTAAAACAGAAATACATAAACAAAGTTAATCATGGTGGAAGGTAGAGAAGTTTCCATGAATCAGAGCGAAGTAAGAATCTACAACACCAAAATCCCCTCTAGGAGGAAAAAGTAAAAGCAGTGTACTATCATCATTTAGACTTTCTATATGCATTCTGTCTTGAAATTAATTCACATAAAATACATAACTTTTAACACTGGACTGTGACACAGAAGAAAGTCAAGAGAGCTGTAATAAAAGTTCCAAAACCACCTGGTCCTTTAAGAATCAGTGGCTGAGACCCTCTTGGAACGTTTTTCAGCAAGACTTTTTGGTGACTCAGGTTAAGTCTGTGAATTTATCCATTCACATACTAAGAAAACATCTTAGGTAACATCCTTTATTTTATTTTATTTTTTTTTTTTGCAAAGATTTCAGTTTTTACTGGTATATAGAAATATCATTTACATCACTCTCACTAACAGTTCAGAGACCTTGCTTTCCTCACTGCTAAGTAGTACTTATGGCAAGGAGTGCCTCCATCTTCTCAGCCTGTCTCCACCTACAAACCAACCAGATGCAGACATTTACCGCATTTACAGAGAGGCAGAAGAATAACTGCAATTATTTTGGTGAGTAGGGATCTGAAGAAGAATCAGCATGTGTACCTTTGGGTTACTTCAGTGCTTTCATTTGCAATTACATGGCACTGGATGTTGGGATCCTGCATAAATATAGCAATTTCATTCATTTGCCAAGAAGTGCACTGCATCCAAATGTAGACCCAAAAGAAACACTCCAGCAGCATTTCCTCTCCCATTTCTGAAAGTGATTTCCTTGCACACCTTTTCTTTTCTTTCTGCCCTACAGATTTGTAAGGGGCTTTGAACATTTTTTTCCAAGGTGAAAAACCTTGCAGTGAAAACAAAAAGCCCTAAATTTCCCCTCTTCCAGGCCTGGAAGGGGGAGCTGTATACTCTTTCAGTCTTATTGCAGAGAGGAGACGGTAGGATTTAGCATAAGACGTGCAAGCATATAGCATCACACCCCACCCTGTGGCCACAGGCAGGTCATTCAAAAATAAAATAAAAAAGCATGTGTGGAGTTAGGGGTGTTAAATGTAACCTAAACTGGTATGCTAGAGGTAACAAAGGCAAAAATAAAAATAAAATAACCCAGTATCTAACATGCAGAGGTTATTGCATATAGGACATAACCTGCAACTGCAGAGCAATGAACAAAGGGAAAGGTAAAAATGTATGTCAGCAAACATAAAAATGACCCTAAATGGATTCTATAGCAAGGAAGACTAATCCATCAAGATGAACATCACGTTCCTCCCAGCAAAAGGTATGGATGCCAACAACTCACTGTATTACCCTGTGCCCTACAGCCAACACCGGTGTAAAACTACCAACCTCAGGATCCAGCTTGTGATCCAGAGGAGCAGTGGACAGGCAAACTGTAATCAAGGAAAGGGGCAGAAATGAAGATGTGCATGTAACAATTTTAAGAGCATGGGGTTTTTTTCCCCATAACTAATAATAATTTGACTCTTAAGATTTCAATTATACTGACTATAAATTCCTTATTTGTATGAATACTCACAGGCTTCCTCTTTCCCCATAAAAATTTTCAGCCTAACTCAAGGTCAAAGTGTTTCAGCCACAGTCAAATGTATCTATAGGGCCCATACTACTCTAATTTGAGTTGCTGGGTCCCTGGATTCTCATGGCCACCTCTGTATACTGTAGGTTTGTAGGAAGTGCAAATGGAGAATTTCCCAGAACAGACAGAAGTTTACCAAAATTTTTGTACAGAATCTGTTACATACAGCATGTGTTTTGCAGATACAGATGATAATTATACACTGTATATTTATGTATGTATAATACAAGTTTATGTAAAAGAAAACTGAGTGCCCCAGTTCAAGAATCACAGAGATGTAGGGGCTGGAAGGGACCTCTAGAGATCATCTAGTCCAACCCCCCTGCCAAGCAAAGAAAGACAGGGAACTACTGCAGAGAGTCCAGTGGAGGGCCAGAGATGATGAAGGGCCTGGAGCATCTCCCTTACAAGGAATGGCTGAGAGAGATCAGGTACTGTTCAGCCTGGAGGAGAGGAGGTTGAGGGGAGATCTTATCAGTGCTTATAAATATCTAAAGGGCATGAGTCAAGTAGATGGGACCAGGCTTTAGCAGGTGAGGTTGGACAGATGATCGCCAGATTCCCCTTCCAACCCCTACAACTCTGTGAAAACATTCACGGAGTACCCTTGTGAGCTCTCAGCTGAGCAGACATGTCCCATACCCAGGAGTTAGACCACCTGAGCTGGTACCTGCAAGGGGAGGCTAAGGGCAGAGGCAGAACTGAAGTTAAAAAGAAAGAAAAAAAATCTGAGAACACAATGGAAGAAGGTACGATCATCCAGAATCTGATGGTCAATCCCCTCACCCCAACTCCTGCATCTAACTACAAGGCAGGAACAAAAAAATGGGACTCTGATGAGAAACTGAGGGATAAGGGGCACATGATGATTTAACTAGAGCACATTTGGGGTCCAAAGGTGAAAACCCCAGAGTTTGGTCTGTGCTGGTCCACCCCTGTGGGCAAAGCTCCTTGCTTACCAGGCATTTCTGGTCCTCCCCAGGCACCCCAGCTTTTCACCTAGCTGCACCTTTTCCCTTTGAGTAGGGATGCATGCAGATCCTTAGTAGGAGGAATTCCTCTAACAAAAAAACAAACCGAAATCAAACATTACTGCAGAATTATTTATCAGCAAAAGAAAGGTATGGGTATCTTTTGAGTACACTTCATTATAGACAGACAATCCATATGCAGGTAGTTCATGGTCACCTAGTTTCAGAATATGCATGGACTACACCCAAAACCAGAAAGGATGCAATGTGCAGATGAGCCTTTTATCCAGGTGCCACAAGACTCTGAATAACTTCACCTGATGCAAAGTGGTCACTTCTCATAGGTGGCTGGCTGAATACCTGACAGTCCAATCAATAGGGCCTCTGCGATTGTTGGACTGTACAAGGTATGGCACTGGCACAGGCTGCCCAGGGAGGTGGTGGAGTCACTGTCTATGGAAGTGTTCAAGAACTGTGTGGATGTGGCACGTGGGTAGTGGGCATGATGGGGATGGATTGGTGGTGGGACTAGGTGATCTTTGTGGTCTTTTCCAACCTAAATGATTCTATGATTCTAAGCACAGATGCTGTTCTCCAAAACATGCTTATCTCTTTGCTATTAAAGCAAAATAACTTCTTATAAGAATATGCAGGCTTGTGTACTTCAAGACTGAGCATTCTCCTCCTCCTGCCTGTTACCCATGGAGACTATATGCTGGCATGGTCACCATGGAAACAGTGGACAAACTTCAGATGTTTTTCACTGCTGTAGATAAAAGCCATCTGCGTGATTTTTCTACTTCTGTCCCTCGCACAACCAGCGTGGGCTCACAGCCACTAGGACACCACACATCACCCCCAGGCTGTGGCCCCGCAGCTGCTGGTGGGGAACGCAGCCAGCCTACTCCACCTTCACATCCCCTCAGAAAAACCCACTAAAAAGCAATAAAGCAAAACAACAACAAAAAAAAACGAACTGATGCATTTCTGCTCCTTCACATTCCTTTAGAGTGTAGCCCCCTACTCTCTCTACAACTTTTGTTTTTGAGATCTGTGACAACCGTCCTTTCCCATCCCAAACATTTTCAACAGTTCGTGGACAGATCTTACTAAAACACACCCCATCTTCAAACAAATAATTGGAATAATAAGTAAAGAAAACATTGCCCATATAATAAGGAAACTCTGACCCCCTACCCTAATAGAATCTGAGCTGTGATGCATCTGCTCAGCTTTTACTAATAGAGAATGGATTTCCTAGGATTAAACCTTGAAAATTCACTGTGGTATATGAATTTCATTATTTTTTTCCCTAAATTAGAAACAATCACCATGAAAGGTCTTGTCTGTGGATATTTGTCAATATTGAAGTCATGCCCATGTTTATTCAGGTATAGGTGATCATAAACTTACAAACAATTCATCTCCTGATACAAGAGATGAAAATTCAGTGTGCTCTCATGAAGCTGCACTGTTTTTCTCTCCTTCTAGAAAGTATTTCTGTTTTTTTTCCCCTCCTCTGCGCTAGGCTGAGATGACAGATTACAGCCAGAAAGATCTATTAATTAAACAACAGATTATTAATTAAACAACAGATTAAGTTTCTGCAGATTTTCCCGACAACACCAACTAGACATTCTATTACACATAACGTCTGCTTTGGGTTGCTGTTCTTACAACATTTTTAAGGGTTTTTTTGCTCGTTACCAGAAGCAGATTAGGAAAACAGACACATCCTAAAGCCAAACTTTTGATGCCACTGCATGAATGTAACTATCCTGTGTATTCAACAAATTACATCATTGTAAGGAGCCAACGTCTTCACTATAGCACTTCAGTCATGAAGACAGAGATCTCAGAGGATGCCTCCTAATTTCAGGAATTGCTTGCAACTCTGTTTGTATCTCTCAGTGGGTGGAAAGTTACTGTTTGATGTTACATGCATATTATGTGCTTATGCTGCCTGTGGCATATTCTTCTCAGTCCCAACAAAACAATGTGCTGAAACAATTTTCTTACATTTTGTAATTTAGGAGTTTCCTACCAATCCAGAGCCTGCTGCAAATTAAGGACAGCCCAAGGAGGGAGCAGCTGGTGTTCTGGAAAGAAGGAGTTCCTTATCTGCCTGCATACAGCCAGTTCTACATGTGGAACAATCTCCAGCACAGTCCTGCCACAGACTACCATTAGATCATTTCTTAAGCATCCCTTTAATAAACTAAAAATGTAAAATATGTAGAAATAATTTATAATAATAATAAATGTAAAAATATTTTATTTTTCTCCAAATATCTTACAATTCCCTTTATAACTCTCTTCATTACATATATGCAGCTAGGACCCCTGGCTCCTTGATCTTTGACCTCACATTTCTGTATTTTTAAACATAAACAAACCCAGGATTGTACAACTGATTTTATGCTCTATCACTGGTCTGGCATCAGTTACTCACACACACAGAAGACTCAATTCATTTGAAACTTTTACCAGTAACAGTTTGGTTTTCCACTCATTGGTGACAACTTCTGCTCATGAATTAATTCCCAGAACTGGGAAAATAAATCATATTCTAAAGAAAAAAACAACAAACTCCTGTTTGTTATTAAATAGATATAAAGCAGGAACTGCTAGGTATGCTGAGATATAGCTCCCATTATTTTGATGTGTGTTGCTTTGACTGTGAAGTGTTTTTATTTTAAAGTGAGGGTATAAGACATTGTCAGGACAAAAGACTTGGCCCAACTTTGTCAGCACAAACTGTAACCGTGCCATGTTTGACAAGTCTGTTTTTCCCTATTTCACACCAAGATTTTATTAATTCTTACCAATATTCAGCTCTTTACTGACCAGTCTTATACTTTCTACAGTTCTGGCTGGAATTAATGTCAAGCACACACACATGTATTTGAAAGAAGTATCTCATTATATGTTTTCCAGTGGTGGAACAAACCTTCTCCTTCGAAAAGAACCTGCCAGAACTCCTCTACTGTATGTTAGGATGAAACAAACATTAATGGACAAGAACTATACAAATAGGTACAAGAAACTTCTGGGAGATGAGACAGAGTTATAGCTTTTTAGCAATTCCTCCATCAGGAAAAAACCTTAATCTTACTGTAAACAGAGAATATAAGAACATCTTGCTTCTCCTGAAAAAATATTCTGCCCTTTTTGTGTTTGGATGGTCCACTTGTGTTTAAAAAAGTTTGATGACCTAAATCATTGTTTATTTTCATACAAATTTTATGAAATCTCTCTTCATTATTGCTCTTTATATCTTCCCTTACCCCTGTAATTTTACCTACCAAATTTCTTTCCTACAACTCATTTATATATCTTTTATAAGCCTTTACTTCATTATTTCATTCCTTCTACTTTATCAACATTTTTTTCCCCTCTATTTTAATCATAGAATCACAGAATGTTTTGGATTGGTAAATCATACTGCTCAAATAGTTTCTACATCATTTTTGAAACGACATGTGTTTATGACATAAAAATCACAGGATGGCTTGGGTCAGAAGAGACCTCAAAGCCCACCCAGCCCCAGCCCCACCCCCAGCTGTGGGCAGGGCTGCCCCGGGCTCCATCCAACCTGGCCTTGAGTGCCTCCAGTGATGGGGCACCACAGCTTCTCTGGGCAGCCTGTGCCAGTGCCTCACCGCCCTCTGAGTAAACAATTTCCTCCTAATATCTAATCTAAACCTATCCTCTTTCAGTTTAAGACCATTTTCCCCTTCTATCACTGTCAGATCACATTAAAAGTCAGTTTCCTGCCTGTTTTTAAGGTCCCTTTAAGCATGGGCCATTTAGCTGGGCTAGACAGTGTTAACTTCTTAAAGAAGCTCTAATTCCTTTGGGACAAATCCGAGGTTTTTCCCTGCTGCTTCTTAGAGTAATATTGTTTCCTGGCTCTTCTCTCACTTAGGAGTGCATCCCCCTCCCCTATCAAATGTAGTTTAGAAAGTTCAGACTAGATAAAGTCTTTTAAAGGTATCCTCTCTAAGATGTATTTCCTGAAAAGCATCCATGAGATTAGATTTTTCGTTAGATGTTTTAGTATATCAGTTTTATACTTCCAACTAAGTGCTTTAGTACATTTATATACTTATTTCAATCTTTGAAAAACTGTTCATTTTTAAAAAATAACATTAAATAAATCTACTGCTATTTGAAACAAGTTAATCGCATGTAACTATACATTTATCATTATGCTAGATTCCTGTTTTGTTTGATGGTTATCTGCTTTCTAATCCACAATCATAAAAACTTAACTGAGAATTTGAGTTAGGTTAAATAGCTTATGTCAGATAAGGGTAGGTCAGCCACTTTTAATGTAGGGTAAAACCCAACACAGTGGATTTTGTGGCTGCTCTACACCCTGAGTGGCACTAGTGCCAAGTAGGATTTTCTTAGAGAGCTAGCTGAGCGATTGTCTTAGCTTCAGCTGGGATGGAGTTGTTTTCTTTCAGAGTGTCTGGTGTGATGCTATGTTCTGGTTCTAGGAGAAAAACAATGCTGATAACACAGTGATGTTCATAGTTGCTGCTAAAGAGCGTTGTATAGAGATAAGGCCACTCACAGCAAAACTATGAGGGCGCAGAATTAGGACAGCTGACTTAAACTGGCCAAAGGGATATTCCATACATCAAGTGGAAGGAGTTTTGAAGTGGATGGGAGTTCATCTCTCTTTCACTGCTCAGGGGGCTAGCTGGGCACTGGGCAGGGAGTGGTGAGCAATTGCTTGTGCATCACATATGACTATATATATATCTATGAATGTATAACTATTTTCCTTTTTAATCAGTAAATAGTTTTATCTCAAAAAAAAAAAAGCAGGGAAGGGGTGGCTGCAGGTATGATAACCGCGCGCAGATGATTTCCCAAAACCAAAACATCATACCGAGCACTCTAAGGAAAACAGTTCCATCTCAGATGGAAATAAGACAGTGACAATCATGAAAAAGAAATATATTTTAGTGACAGCAGTATTTTTTTTTTCCCAGTTTGGGAAACGTAAACTAAGAATATCATGATTATGCAGTTCTTTTGCATACATCTCAGGCCACAAATCAGACCAAGATGGGTATCGCTGTCTCAGGACCTCAAAGAAAGAGAGAAATATACAAACATAAAACTAATTTATGATTGTTTAGTAAGGTGCTCAAAGGAACAGTATAAATAATTTGGTCATAAGAATCATCCCGCAATACAGTAACAAGTAATTTCAAGAAGAGTACACCCACCACAATTATTACCTTAAATTCACATCACTAACAAGCTGGAAGACTTACAACAATGAATAACACAGTGAATACCTTTGCTTAGAACATGCCTGAAGACAAGGGTACATTAGTTCATATAATGGAAGGTATTATTCACACTGATATTGTATACACAGCGTAAGTACAGTTAACTGTGGTTGCTCAATGCTCTTAATCCAGAATTTAAATAAAGTCCTCTTTGCTGATTTCAGATTCCAACTTCAAAACATAATTGATTTTATTAAACTTGAAATTTGTTAGACTTTCGAATCAGTTGACAGCTAGAACTATCTACTTTCAAGAAAAGTCAATATAAGCTGTAGAGAAGAGATATCTGAGAAAGGAAAGAAAAAAAAGAGGAATAAAAGTGTGTTTGAAATCTAACAACATTTTACTAGTTCTCTATACTTTTGTTTAAATAAGTGGTCAGAAATATAAGTGAGAGCTCTAGTATCACAGAGCAGCATTTTCATTCACATAAACAAATGCTGCAAGCACAGTGCAGTGGATGTTCCTTGCTTCTTTACCAGCCTCAGAAGAACGAAGCACTCAAAACAAGTAGCCATGGGAAAACAGATAAGACACGAGCAGACTTTGTCTGTGCGAGACTTGAGTCTCCATAGGCTCCTAAAGCAAATAAAAATCTTTCTTGAGCACACTAAGACCAGAAAGAAACCAAGTGAGTCCCAGCAAGGGGTTACTGTTTTCCTCCAAAAATGATTCATTTGAGAGCACTGCAGTTTAAGGACTCCATAATCAGAAGTACAGAGCACTAATCTGCATGTCCCCTCACCAAGCTTAAATCCTGCCCTTCTGATACAAACTGTTCATAGGAAGATCAGCCCTCCCATGACATCATTTATCCCACTTCCCTCATTCATGTCCCCCCACAGCACATACTAGTTGGTAGCTCTATTCATCATCATGTTTTTTTGTGGACAGGATACTACAATTATGTCCATCCTTACTAATCCCAACCTGTAAACAGCCTATGCAGGTGGCTGTGCTTTTTAAGTTTAAAGCTCTGCCCATTTATTTTATCAAAGGTTAAGTCAAACATTACAGCAAAATGCAGCTTAATTGTCTATAGGGAAGAAAATACTTATTTTTTTAAAGATTCAATCTACCAGCCAGAGTTTAATGAAGTCTAATGGCTGCACGTCATACATAGAAGTAAAAAAAGATGGGGAAAAAAGTCTTAAAGCAAAATAAGTACCCATACAAATGATTTAGATACATTTTCCAACATCATTTATAGTTGATTTCACAAGAAATATAGCCTAGCTTTACCAGAATTTATGGGGGTGGATAAACGACCACTGGGTGTTGTTCCAGCCCCAAATTACACGTTCTTTTCAGCCTAACAGTGCCTCACTTGAGTCTGCTCTAGAACAGCCCTATATACAACCCCTGAAGCATTCCTCACACTATAGACTGTGGGGAAATCCCTAGCTGCTTTATCAATTTTTATCATGTCTACCAATCATGTATCGTATAATTGATTAATTTCAGTAAAGTTGCTTACACATATGCATATATAAACAGTTGTCTGTACTTTTGCAGTACACTGAGCTATATTCACTTCCTCTTCATCTATTTGGCTCACTGCTGTGTGTGGGTTGGAAATAACGCAGAGCTTTTCTGGGCTCCCTTATGCACCGTACGGGAACGTAGCAGACAACACACAGCTTATGACTCCCTCACTGCAGAAGGGCTGACACGAAGATCTGAAACCAAATCATTCACAGTGGGATTGTTTATGACTGGAACTTCTACCTGCAATTTGAAATATAAGAAAAATCTCATTCTCCAGTGAAACTTTCTAGCACTGCAGAGAGGAATGATTTGTTTCACAAAAAAAGACTTCAGGATGTAGACTAAAATCAATGCAGCTAAATGCTTTATCTCAAAATTTGTTTTTAACATAAATCAAAACTATACCTGGAGGGAGCACTGTGGAGAAGCAGTGTGTGGGACGACTGATGCTGCATTTGGGGATGATGGTAAGGAGCAAAGCAGTATGGAACTGGCACAGGAAGGAAGAGAAAGAAGGCAACAAGCCAGCAGGAAGGAATATCTGAGGAGCTATCCTGAAGAAATGACAGTTCAACATGAGCTATAAAAGCCAAAGGCACTGTTTACAAGCAAGTTCAGGTAAATAGACGTTAATAGAAATTGAGATGCTACACTGGAAGACCTTGCAGCAGCATGCTAGAAGATAGCTGTTATCGATGCAGTCACTGGAGGAATACTCTTCTTTAATAAATTGCAGCCTCATCACATAACTACATTCATTTTTGGACACAGGAGACATGCATCAATACTACAACTAATACTACTAATACTGAGAAAGCAATGGGCAGGGATGAGAAAGAATGGGTTGGGCTAAGATTAGGAATCAACCAGAGACTTAAATATTAAAACTATTTTTGTACACGAGCACACAAGCTAAGCAGCTCTGAATTAAGTTACATTTGAATGCTTTCCCCTCCTCCCCTCCACTTGAAATACACATTTGTTCTCATTTTGTTCGGATAGGGAATAAATAAATAAATGTTTTTAGCTGACAAATTTCTTTGGCATGTTTTTAATCAGTGCATTTATGGTACCAATAAACCAAGTTATCCCCAAACATGGACCTGAAGGAAGTCAAGATCTGAGGGAATGGCATAGACCTGAGTTAGGGGATGGTCAGGTGGGGGTTAGGGAAAGGTTCTTTACCAGACGGTGGTAGGCATGGAAGAGGCTGCCCAGGGCAGTGGGCACAGCCTCAAGTGCTGTAGTTCAAGGAGTGTTTGGACACTGCTCTGAGAAAGAGGGAATTAATTTTGGGTGATGCTGTGCAGAGCCAGGAGTTGGACTCTGTGATCCTTCTGAGTCCCTTCCAACTCAGGATGTTCTATGATTATGTGATTTTATATTCTCCCTCTTCTTCCCAAAGAGAAGTTTCTACTACTTTACCCAAGAGCAGCATCTACTGAAGTAGTTGCAACAATCTGCTAATAAATAAACAAACAAATAGCATTTTAATTACACTGCAGATCCCCAAGCCAGAAATCCCAGAGCTGCCCATGCCTCTACAGACATCCTGATCCTCAGGAGGATCTTTACATCAATCAATCTTACAAGCATTCCTTGAGAACTCTTCTAGGGATAGATATGTCTATGCATATGGAAATACAGTACAGTTTCTTCCAGTGATAATGCAGACTTGTGACTTAGAATATCCAACCCTTTAATCCATAAAAGTTACAAGAAGAAAGAGAAGCAAAGCAACATTTGCAAAAATGTCAATCCTTTATGTGTCTAAATCTCTTCCAAGATTTGAGGATGTAGGCTTTAACATTGCTTAACAACTTATTTTAAAGGACCAAAATCTCTAAATAATGTGTGCATCCATTATGTAAAAGTGAAATAAGGGAGCATGTTCAGAAGTGATTCTAAAAATTGAGAATAATGAAATCGTAGGATAAAAACTGCACTCTGATTTGTAAAAAGAAGTTGCAGCATTTTTCCAAAGCATCAGCACGTGCATTTCTATAGCTACATCTCACACATTTGATGGAAACACAACTTGTTTAGAAGGAAAAGTTTCTGCTTTGTGTTTATGTTTATATATTTGGAAAACACAGTTAAATCCAAGTCAGAGCACTGCTGGATATGAAATAAGAAAATTAACTATTAATAAGAGAGATGCGTCTAAAAACTTGCTGGAGGCAAGTAGTATATATTTCTAAACTGGAAAAAATATTATAATCAATCTCCCCATTAAAACACTGGAGCCTCAGTTAAGATCTGTGAGTTTCCTTTATACAACCCCCTTCTTTCTGACTGACCTTCTGACAAACAAAAAGAACCACTTCTGTAACATTCATACTTTAACCGCTGGGGTTCGAGCAGAGGTCCAGCCCTGTTACTGAGTGGCAGAAAGCCGTTACTGTCAGCTGCAGTCAATGAAGGACAGTGAAAACCATGTGATCCAAACAGGTGCTTGCCCTGCATCTCTCACAAGAACGTAATCCTAAATTCATTAGTAAATCACCATTGTGATTACTACCACCATTGTGAACCCAAAAACCAATCTTGCCCAAGTCCCTCAAAATTTGTAAATTCCAGTTCATTATAGAATACTTAATTGAATATTAAAATTCATTTTTAATCAACTGAAATGTTAAAGTTCTAAATATATTTACTTAAACACACAGAAATAGCACCTTGGAATTCTTCATCTATTTTAGAATCACAGGACTAAAGGACCCCATAAGATGCCCTTATCTGCTTAATCCCCAGTCAGTGTATATTCACAACTTGATATATATTACACAAATACAGAGATCTGACAGAGAAATCCAATAAGCCTTATTCTGTATGTACCTGAAGGAACACGAGGAGAGGCTGTGTTAGTTTTGCCTTTTATTCCCCCCCCTCCACCATTCTCCACAGTGTACTTTTAAAAATAGCTTGTACAAAAAGCTTTAATGTTTCACTTCATTGCTTCCACTCATTCCCATTAAGCAAAAATTTTCTTTACTCTGCTTAATCCAATTATAAAGCAAATTGGAAATTAAAAGGCTAGTCAGGGATTAAGATGGAAGTGGAGAAGAAAAAAAGACTGTTCAGCATTTTATGTTTCCTAAGTTTCCATTTATACCACATTTCTATCTGTAAGCATCACTACTAGCACATATCATGTTAGATCTAAGGTAAGAATTCCTTTTTTTTTTTTTTTTTTTTTTTTAAGAAAAAACACATGCATTATTCCTGACACCTTCCATATTTCATTTCAAAGGCTGCTTCACATTCTTGGGAGGAAGAAGCATCTCCAATTATAATCTCCATTTATAGGCACAAAGTCAGCTGCTAGAATTCACAGAGTGATGCTGAACCATTTATTTACACAACCCAGGAGCAAGATTTCACCAACAGCCTGCACTCCAGCTGGGACAAAGGGTGGGAGGTGAGCAAGTCCAGCACACAACCATGGCAAAGAGAGAGCACAAGTTCTGCTTGGTGGCTTAATGCAATTGTTAGGCAGCCAGTCATGCCAAGAATAGACTGGAAGGGCAGACTTGTCTCCGAAACAGAGAAGTCACCACTGGAAAAGAAAGTCATGTATTATTGTACTTCTCCAAAAGATCCATACAGCTCCATTCTACCCACGAGCTTATTGCATAGGCTTAATTTGGTCTTTCATAAATTACTATCTGCAAGGTGACCCTAAACATCTTTTTTCTTTCTAGCTTTCTACATATAGTTCATTCTTGCAATACACTTCAGCTTTGCAAACATTTTTCCATCACATTTATTAGCTAGTATTGTTTCAGAATCAGTGCTTGTTTGTCTCCTAAGTACATCGTTGTATCACATCATAATTTAAGAGCTAGACTGTCATTCTCAAGACACCAAGATTTTAAACCCTAGCTGTACTCTTGAGTTACTGGATTATTTCACACAAGTTACTCAACTGCCAGCACATCTACTTCCCCACTTTAAGTCCTGTTGCCATCAAGGTTGGGTTCTCTCCTCAAGGGTATAAAATACACAGAAAAATGCTATATATGAGTACCTAAAAACCTTGCAGACTGTGCAACTCTCCACTTGAAGTTTTTACATAAGGCTGACAAAGGCAAGTTGGATGAGTAAAGTCTGAAGCAGTAGTCAGGTTCCCCAGTTTTCAGCTAAGGGCTTCATATATTTTGTTTTATCTTCCCCAGTCTGGCTCACAGTTTCAGATAATTTCTTACTTCCTGAGTAAGTCAAGGACATAGTTGATAAGAAAAAGCCTGTTTCGATTTTTTCCATAAGATCAGTTAAGAGGAAATTTTATTTTTCCAGAAAGTGTGGAAACCTGGAGGGAAGGAGATGGTGCACAGAGAACTCCATAGAAGTAGCACTGGTGAAGCAATTTATTTCATAAAATGGCTTGAGTTGGAAGGGACCGTAAAGATCATCCAGTTCCACCCCCCAGCAGTAGGGAGGGCTGCCACTCACTAGATCAGGCTGCCCAGGGCCCCATCCAGGCACTATTCACTGGTCAACACCAGGACATAGAGCCACCAACTATTGTTAAGAGGATAACAGAAAATCGTTAGTGCTGCAAAGATAAATATAAATGCAGAGCACAATTGTTTCTCTATATTAGAGGTAATTAGTTGACTGGAAACACCAAGAATTTTCTAATATTCACTGAAAGCAATCTGAGAACCTCACGTAACATATCAGTCATCACCAGTAACGCTAACAAAAGCCACAGACACAAAAAAAAGGTTCAAGGTCCCTTGCATTTTCTTTCTTTGATCATGTGGTTGCTTAATGAGAATGAAGATGTCATTCAGTAAATGGGAGCTAATGCCTGGTCTTAGTCTTGAAAAGAAAATCCAAAATGGTGAGAAATTTGAGATGTAAAGGAGAACATTTAAGGTCTGCAAAGATGTGATGAAAAGGCCCCCTTTTTTCCCCAAACTCCAGCTGCCTGCCAACAGCACTGAGAAAAAGAAGTACAGAAACACTGATACACAACTGCAGGACCCACAATGGTGCTTCAAGCACAGCCCACAAGTGGAGGAATCCAGTGAGAACTTTAAGGCTGAATTCACCAGGAACTGACCTGCAAAACTTGACAAATTTTGCTAGTTTGAAAGCCTCTGGGAGACAAGCATCAACAGAAAGCAAAAGAAACAAGAGCAGGCAGAATTAAAAGAAATTTTACAGCAAGAAGGTACAATATTCTTTACATTAAAAAAAAAAAGCTAATATGTAAAAAGAACCTATGCTGGCATAATGTTATATGTATTTCCAAGAATGCTTGTGACACAATGTTTTTGTTATTCATTGCATGTAGCTTCACAACAATAGCCATCATGGCTACCAGGCAGCTATGCAGCTTCTGATCAGATCAGGGCAGATAAATCTCAGTGTTAACTTGAATTGGGTCAAAATAGATGAACTGATGGTGACTCATTTCAGAGAATATAGTGTAGCAAACCATTAACAAAAGATGGCAGAATTTTATTCTCCCATCTGAGGTAGTATCCATTGTTAGGAGTTGGAATGGCTCCTTCACTAAAGGCATGCCATCTTTCTTGTGACTATGCTGTCCCAATTCCCTGGTATTGTTATCCCACTGCATGGGGCGATGGGCAATCATTTCAAAGCTGAAACTCAAGGAAAGAAAATCTTGGTTTTGAGGAAAAATAAAGTTACAGGAGGAGCACTCAGAATAGTTACCCAGGATAACAGCAGCTTCTGCAGAAATCTGCTGAAGAATACTCAATTTCACATTGATCCATAGCACTTTAAGTCTGTTAGTTTTTTTTTTTTTTAAATTATCTTTCCAGTGACATAATGCCAGCATTAGAAATAATTTTCTTTACTGGTTCACAGGCATGTATACATAAAAGATTATGTTGCATTTGACTTCGTAGATTACAAGTTTCTATTACTTTTCAACAATTGTATTATTTGGTCAGTAGTATGAATAATTACTCACCTTCGGAAAACTTTATCTAGAC
Source organism: Numida meleagris (assembly GCF_002078875.1). Classification (NCBI taxonomy): domain Eukaryota; kingdom Metazoa; phylum Chordata; class Aves; order Galliformes; family Numididae; genus Numida; species Numida meleagris. The sequence goes on along the minus strand of NC_034410.1, from coordinate 86,424,619 downwards.
ATAATATCTTATCAGGCATTTATGCCTATTTCAGAACAAGCACTGAACCTGCAATGAATGTTGTATTGGCAATGGATAGAGTTTAATATAAATAATCACTGCATCAACTCTGTGGCCTAGTAGCAGGGTGATAAGAAAACTGCCAGCAGGAAGGGGCAAAAGGACAAGAGAGAGATTTAAGAGTCATTGGAGCTCGGGTACAAGCATGAGCATTTGCTCTGCCATAGCTGAACCTTAACAAAGAACTGAGAGAACAAAATCAAAAAAAGACCCAGGGGGTACTGGTGGATGGGAAGGTGGACATGAGCCAGCAATGTGCCCTCCTGGGCTGCATCAAAAGAAGCATGGCCAGCAGATCAAGGGAGGTGATTCTGCTCCTCTACTGTAAGCTGTTGAGACCTCACCTGGAGTACTGCATCCAGATGTGGAGTCCTCAGTACAGGAGAGACACGGACCTGTTGGAACGTGTCCAGAGAAGGGCCACAAAAATGATCCACAGAATGGAGCACCTCTCCTATGAGGACAGGCTGAGAGAGCTGGGGCTGTCCAGCCTAGAGAAGAGAAGGCTCTGAGGTGACCTGATAGTGGCCTTTCAGTGTCTAAAGGGCAGCCATAGGAAAGAAGGGGACAGACTCTTTAGCAGGGTCTGTGGTGATAGCACAAGCTGAAATGGTTTCAAGCTCAATGAGGGTAGATTTAGGTTAGATAGAAAGAAATAAATATTTTACAGTGAGGGTGGGGAGGCACTGAAGCATGCTGCCCAGTGATGTGGCTGATACCCCATCCCTGGAGACTTTCAAGGAGAGACTGGATAAGGCCCTGGGCAACCTGATCTAGCTGTGGCATCCCTGTTCACTGCAGGGGATTTGGATGAGATGGCCTTCAAAGGTCCCCTCCAACTCTAAGAATCCTATGATTCTGTGCAAGCTGGCACTGCAGCTCCCCCTGTTCAGAGTCTGGCTTCTTAGCAGAAACCTGCTCTCATCAGTGCTTCAGTATAATGTGGGTTAAAAAATGGAGAGGGAACCACAGGCACTTGCCTCATTCTTCTGACTGTAATGAAGGTGGTAATTTCCAACAGCCAGGGGAAATCTTAAGAGAGCACAAGCAGATCCATTAAAACTTACATTCAAAGTCTTAAACTAATTCCAATGCAAAACCACAATAAAATCCTAAGCACCGAAAATCATTAGATTAGTTACATGGATACTAATCAGAGTCAGCTACAGCACTTCTTGTATCAGCTACAGCTAAGCAACATGAAGCACTAAACTGTAAGGTTACCTGGCAAAGGATGAGGAAACATTTTCCTCTAACATTTCAACAAGTAACAGAAACACAGCAGTACAAGCACATAGGTGGTTTCTTCTTACATCGAGAGAGATGACCTCATTATACTGCCACATCACTATTTTTGATCCTTTTAAGCTTTTCTTACACTCTCTTGCTAATGAAGCAAAAACATCTGTCACCACAAAAGCTGGAGATAACAACTTCATACACTTACTTTTATTTGTCAACCACCACCAAAATTCTGAAGCTAAAGCAATACTATTAATACTAAAGCAAAGAGAAATTTAGGCTTTAAAAAAAAATAATACACTTACTACTAATTCTAGGTGTTCAGTCTGAAAGTGCTGAAAACTGCCTTTTCCAGGATGCTTACAAGGTATGGCTCCTCCCACCCACAAAGCCCAGCTCCTGTTAGCTGCAGCTGCAAACACTCAGCACTCCTACAAATCAAACACTTGGGTCTCAAGTCATCAACCCAGAAAATGAGTGCCACCTGTGAGAAGCTGCCTTTCTGCGCTGTGGCTGGTGCTGCATTAGCAGAAATGATTTTTCACAGCTGTTCAGCTGTGACTAAGGCAAGGCGAGATTACTGTTTGTTTGGTGGAGGTTTTCTTTTGATTCTTAAAGAAAATAGTAAACTATTTACAAACTGAGGTTGAATTCTGTTAATACAGAGCTTGGCAAGTGGGAAGGCTCTGCCAAATATCTTCAAGCAGCCTCGACCCAGAGTGAAGCACCTGAGGCACTGTCTCTGCTGCTCTGGGGCTGGCCTACGTTCCAGGCTTTGGCTGGCTCTGTGGGAAGGGCCTACTCACTGGCTGCCTTTCCTCTTCAAGGAGGAAACAGGGTACGAAGAGTTAATTCAGGGCCCTGGAAGTCATTTCTGTTCCCTGCCTGTGAACACCTTCCTATCTCAGTGTAAAGCAGTACAGGCGAGAGCTTGTACAGGCCATGTTCTGAGCATGGAGTGGGCCCAAGAGCAGCAGCCTGGGTAGCCCAGCTGGCCCCTTGCCTAAAGCAGCTGGGATCCACTGCACCTAGCAGGAGCTGTGCCGATGCGCAGGTAGCTGGCTTTGCTTCAACACCAAAACTGCACTTGGACAGCATCAAAGTTGCAAGCTTCAAGAATACCAGAGCTTCAGTAGCTTGTGTTCAAGATGCAACAGTGACAAGTTATTCATTCCCACTTAGCTCTTCACAGTCAGTCCTGTAGTGACTCTGTCCCTACAAGGAATAAAATAGGATTTTGGTTGGATAATTAACCCATGATTTTATTCTGGGTGATGTTCTTCATTTCCATGTTTGCCTTCAAGGCACTCAGACACTGATTTCTCTTGCATCACTTCTGCCAAGGCTCTAGTCTTCCAGTAAGCTATCCTCATAACCAGTCCGTGGAAATAATTCACAATGCACCCTAAGGACCACATCTTAGTGTTTATCCTTCCTTAAATTATAGTTGGAGAGGTACATGACTTGCACTTCTACCATATATAACCTTGCTGCTACCCAGTGAATTTATGTCTCTGCTATAAATCTCTTGTCCCTGTCATTAAGTGCTGGCCAAAGCCTCTGGCCACCTGCAGCAAGGAATTACATTAGCAGAATATGTCTTACTTCTGGCAATGTGCTGAAAGTAACATTTTCAGAGAAATTCTTTTCATTTAAAGTAGCTACTCGAAGCATATAAATGATGCTGTTTACCCATTCTATTGCCAATCACTTTAATCATTCTCTATTTATTCATATCTAGATACAACAAAATTCCACAAATAAGATGCATAATACACTCAGATTAATGAACGGCAAAGCATTATTTGTTGGTACTGGACTACTGCCCTTCATAGTAGTTGTTTTCGAGAAGGACTTACTATTTCCTACAATACTCTTATTGGAATACAACCAATTTTCTTCAGTTAAAAGGTTTACAGTTGACTTATTGAGCACTTCATAGGGTTTCATTTTATTTATTTTTGGGGTTTTTTTGTTGTTGTTGATGATGATGTTTTCGTGTTTTTTTTGTTTTGTTTTTTGTTTTTGTAAGCTGCGTGGATTGCTTTTATGTTACTTTTCCTTAGTCATCTTGTCTCAACTCATATTGCTACCTAGCTGCTGAACCACTCATCCGTACATTTAGATCTATTACTTGTTCTCCATTGCTTAAAAAGCAGGTTTGCACAGGCATCATCTTCTGCCCTTCATGTCTCACCTCTGTTTTCAGATGCTAGTTGCATTTTTGGTCAGTTGGAATATTGAAAGTTCCTGGAGACTGGCCATCTCTGCTGAGTACTTCTTGATTTGCTACCAGTGGTTTGGTGCTTACAATCACATTTTCAGCTACTGCTGGCTTCAAAGGTTCCTTTGCTGTAAACAAGATAGTCTGTGTGTGGTGTGACATGAGCTGTACTGGAATGCTGCCTTTGCCTTCTGCTGGTGTTTTTCTCTAGTGTACTGAGTCTTTCTGCAGGCTTTGTTATTCTGATCTGCTCCCACTTACCTATCTCACTCCATCTGGAGGGGGAAAGAAAATGCCAAAACCCAAGGTTTTGGCAGTCCTGACAATTCTTCTGACTTCTCATTGTGGAAGCTGTTTTGCAAAGAGGATTAGATATGTTCAAACTCCTGACAAGAAAACTGAGGCCCATTAAATATAATAATGCTTGACGTGTTCTGTTGTTCATTATGCTATCAGGTTATAATCAAGAATTTCCTCAGCCAAATGTTATAGTGTCAGCTGTGTTTGTATCTAACCCCCCTGGGGCCTTATACAACTAAACGAATGTCATTGGCACTGCTGTGGCACTAGGAAAAAAGTGCAGAATGTCCTCCAAGCTAGGTGGATCAGCCAAAAAAATAAATTTCTTTGCAAACAGTTACTTGAAAGCATTAAAAAGAGAGGTACCTGAGTCCCTTACATTCATGATGCTAGCTTGTTAACAAATTTCAGTTATGAATAATTTAATAAGGAGTGAAAATTCAGTGATTTGGTATCTGTGAGTTTACCTGTGTTTCTGTAAGAGTTTGTTGTGGTTTTGTGATTTTCAGTTATTGGTATTCCACATCATAACATCATGTAGTGTATGTACCTGGTTCTTGGAAGAGAAGGACTACTACATTCCCCAGGGGACTTTGCTCCTCTTTTACCATTTCCGGCCAGAGGGAAAAGATAAAAGCTTGCAGATCACGAGACCTCGTCCCTTTTTCCGCCCGTCTCTCGTCCTGGCAGCACCTCGCTCTCCAGCCGTCTTATCGTAGGTAGTAGAGAAAGGCCTACCTTGATTTTGGGACATTCTCTCTCTCCGTATTGGATTTATCAGCTTAAATTGTAATTATATTGTATTATAGTGTGTTGTTTTGCATTCCAGTATCTTATTTAGTAAATTAGTTTTGTTTCTCCTCAGATTGTTGCCACTGTTCTTTGTTCTCAGGCCATCTCCTTACCCTTTTTCCCTTTTCCCGGGGCGTGGGCCTGTGGGTCCTCTGTCCCATTCGTCACGGAACCGGGCCAAATGCCCGTAAACTGTTGACAGAGTTATGATGCTGTCGATTCCATCTGATAATCATATGTTCTTATTTTAATGCTTCCTCTTCCCTCAGGCTATCAGTTTGGTTTGGTTTCTTCTTGCAAAGACACTGTTGTTATAATAGTTCTGCAACACTGGTCTCCTAATGATATTTTCAAGAGAATCGCTTCAATCCTTTGCTGAATGAATGCAGGTCTTTTACAAAGGGCAACCTGTGGTACAGCATGAGGTCCTATGCATTTCTATGTATTGCAGACATTTGTCATTGTAGAGCCATAGGCTTGGTATGCCTCTAGTACTGACATCTAAATATTACCGAATTCATTCCTCTCTCTCCACACATTTTGGCAGATTTTAATGTGTTAATTCTGAAATAGATGTTCAGCTCTTCATTTGTTCAATTAATTTTTCTTCTTTGTCTCAGAGCTCCACTCCAAGAAGTAAGAAGCTCATCTTAGTTGAATTCATTTCCCATGTAACATACATTTCATGTTTGCTTCTACTTGTAAGAAAATCACTATTTAATCCAGACCCTGTATCAGCAGTTACAAAAATGTCATGCAGTGGCTAGCTTTGTGAATGACAGGACTGCCAGCATGCAGTTTTCATTTGGCAATTGCACAAATTAGCCACAATGCATAAAGCAAAGAGCCCACTAAGTATCAAAAGGCATTTAAAATCTTGAAAACGGGTTATTTACAATAGTTGAACAGTTTGTGTGACAGTCATTCCTTTCGGAAATGAGTTATTTTTTGACAAGTTCAAGAGGGATGCTGATGAAGCTATTTTAAATGGTTGTAAATTGACCTCAAGTTTTGCATCTGCAGTAATGCAAATACTATTATCTATTTTTTGAAAACCTTTCATGCTACATACGCTCATGCACTTTCAACAAGATGCAGCAAGGACAAGGAAGAAAACAACAGGCAGTGTAGTAGTCTTTTGCACTCTTAGAAGATAAACATTTATAAATAAACACCTGGTTTGATTTGCAGACCAAAAAAAAAGAATGTCTCCATGTCCCTCAGACCAGCAGTTTGATAAGAACTGGCAGCTAGGTCAGCCCCAAGACCTTCTCGGGCCAGTAACCTCTGGTAGGCAGTGGTCAGAGAGGTCACTTTGCAAGGAAAATGTGCCTTAATGTTGACTTTGGTATGCTTCCAAGTGGAAGGAGGCAATATAATGAGAGTTCCGAAAACCAGATTTACTAGACTGAATTTAAAACTTTTTAGGTATAATCTTTCCTCCCTTCTGCTCCTCTCAACCTTGTTAATGGAGAATTTGAGGTAGCCAAAGTTAGAGTGAGTACATATGTATATAAAAATATTTTTTCTCTGAAAAAAAAACAACACTGAAAGAGCAGTAAATGATTCCATAAGATGCTTCCATTACCACCCAATCCATGTCATCATGTGGTAGGATGAGGTGCAAAGGTGTGCTGTCCCCTTGGTCCTCTTGTCTTCTGGTTTTGGATGGAAGGAGAGCTGGGTGCTCTGTGTGCTTTACCAGGTTTTACATCTGTACAGCAGCACTGCCAGTACTTCAGAGCATGAAGCAAACGCAGCCTGAGAGTGTAGTACTGTATCAGCAGTGTTTGCTAAAAGATGTGAGTAGTCTCTTAATTGAAAATCTGTGTTACCCTCACTCACTGCATTACAAATTCTACAGAAACATTTGAGGAGGTGGAGGAAGCGTTGGTATCGTGTCTTATCTTGAAAGGAGTCATGAAACCAGTGTTGTGACTATTAATTCAAAAGCATTTCTCATCTCAGGCTTCCTATGAAGATTCTGTTTCTTTCAAAAAAATGAGAAGATATAATTTTAAAAAATTATTTGAAGATTGGTTTTGTATTTTCTTTTTTCCGTCATTTGATTCCACCAGCAGCTGGGGTTAGAAATCTGCAGTTTTAGTGGCTATTTCTCAGAGAAATTGAGAAAACAATTAAAAAATCAGAAGAAAACATTTTTGAATGTCAGTAGTTGCTGTTGCATCAGAAGCATTAGCACTCTGAATCCAAAGGTATTTTTTAATATAGAAATTACTTGGCTAGTTCAATAAAATTCATCGAACGAGGATGAATTAAGTCTGCCTTTTGGAGCCATGGAAGGGGAAGATTAGCCTGAAAGCTATGGGCACTGTTGCATCTAAGGTAGAATTCACATCAGACATTCAAAAACTTAATATGCTGACTTTATACAGCAGAGAAAGTGACTATAGATGCAGGTTTTTAATTACATATGAAAGTGATTTTATTTTACTAACTAGCACTAAAAGTGTTAATACAGCATGTTGATTGTAGAATTACGTTCTGGAAAGAAATAATGGCCTGGCACAGATGTCCTAAAACACTGGAAATCATCAAGACTTTTGAGAGAGACATCTTCTGAGTCTTTTTCAATTTTCTACTTTTGTTCTCACAATGGAAACTGTAGGCAGATCTGTGCTTCACAGCTTGGTCTTGGCCAGCTCAATGACTCTGAGTTGCAGCAAACTGTGTCCAGTCCCCTCTATCTCTAGGAATTTTGTTTTCATTCATTTCTGTCATTGGTACTCTGGCCCCTGCTCCTCCCCACAACCTCCTAGATGCTTTTATTGCCCTGTATCCGTCCTGCTTTCTGTGTATATTGGAGGAAGGAAGAGATTTTTCTCTGCAAAAATGGCAATTTTTCCTTCTGTTCTGAATCAAGAAGAGGAAAAATTCTGAAATACAATTTCTCATTCTGGTCTCTTTTCACCAATAATTTTTTCTGCATAGTTATTTCTTTATTATTATGGCTCCTGTTATCACTGCTACGTATGTTAACTTCCTACTTAAAATACAGGGCCTTTCCACATAATTTTTTGTAGTTAGCTTTTAATTCCATATAGAGTTAATCCATCACCTCTTACCTCCTCCCCATCAGCAGCAGCTTATTACGCCCATTAGTCCATCTCTTTGTACTTCTATGCATTGTTACAAAAAAAAAAAAAAAAAAAACACCTGTGCACAAAAATACATTCTATCAAATACTTCCCTTAAGTCTGCCCCGACAGGATATACACAAATCCTTATGCTCCTGCCAATCTATTTAACTTTTTTTTTATACTACGACAAGAACATGTTGTTGTTACTCAAAGTACATCCTACAAAACAGGATTCCTACTAGTTATCACAGCATAAAGAACTTCAGGTGTTTTGGTCATATCCTAAATCAAACAAATTGGACCTTACCTCTTGATGCCATCTAATACTTCATTTAAATCCCAGTTCTGATCTGGTTGCTCACAAAGGATATATTTCTAAAGGAAACAAATATCCTTTAAAATCGAGTTGAAAGAAAAAGCAAGCAGATTGGGCAATCGGTATCCACTTTTTTATTAAAATAAGAGCTTTTTAAGTGTCAAACTGGACATCTAAAGAAAAAAAGCAGTTATAGAAGACAGCGAAGTTCTGCTGAAATACATAGAAGCTTATACATGACTTACAAAAGCAGTTTGAGATAGGTGGCATCTACTATTTTTTAATACCCTTAAAAACATTGTATACTGTATGGAAGGAGAATGGGTTCCACAGTTGTTATTTTTTGAGTTATTAGTCATCTCTGCTTTAAAAATATATCTTAACAACATTACCATTTAATTACGCAACTAAAATCAGATTTCAAAAGTAGTAAAGAAGCAAATCCCACACATTGTTTTCAACGCCTTGTGGAGACCAGCAAAGTCTCCCTGCTGAAATGGCAATTTGCATGCCCAGATATTGTGCAGATCTTCCCACTGCTGTCATCCCTGTCACCAGGGATGTAAGACAGGTGTGTGTTGCTGATACTCAGACTGAACCCACAACCAGAAAGCGAGAATGAAGCTAGACCAAAATCACCTTCCATTTAGCCTTCTGCAACTTAATTGAGCGTGATTTTCAGCTTGAGATGGATATGCCATTTTTTTTTTACTATGATAGTATGGAAGTAATTTTACTACTATGGTAGTATGGAAGTCATTTTTTTTTTTACTATGGTAAAGGAGAGTTATGCACTGATTTGTCAGACCAGTGTAATAGGGCTTATGCTGGAAAGGCTTTTTGAAAGCATACTCTGTTTTTGTGGAACTTGTAAGAACAGCATTATTTCAGAAAATATCTCACCGTATTTCTCAAACTCCTTGATATCATGCAGTTAGGGTGTGATGTAATTAGACTGTAAGAGGGATGGATATTATTCCCTTCTGTTTGACACCGTAATACTGGAATCTGGAATACTCTCCAACAGAAGATCTGTTACCAGAACTGTAAGGAACTCATAGCATGCAGCCTGATGTGGAAAGGCTGAGGGAGCCGGCCTTGTTCAGTCTGCAGAAGAGCCAGGTGAATGACAACACAGCAGCTGCCTAACAGTACTGAAAAAGTAGTGGTCTGGTGGCCTGGGGAGGCTGCTCAATCTCCATCCCGGAGGCTTTTGATATTTGGCTGACCAGAGCCATGGCTGCCCTGCTGTCATGTTGACAAGAGTGCTGCTTGGAGGGGAAATTAGACTAGATGGCTCTTCACTTCAGTGGAACACTTCAGTGGTTCCAATGAGGTATGCACAAAGCTAAGCAGATTCCTTAACTGTCATATTTGCAGACAGACTCCTATCTAGAAGTTGTGTGTGCTACAAACAGCTATTTATAGGTGTCCACATGCACTGTGAATCCATTAAGAAAACTTCTAAAAATGTTTCCCCACATATGTTTTGCTTTAAAGATATTTTTGTATTTTTTTGTACATACCTGCCCATTTAATATTTCTGCTATGGTCAGTTCAGCTCTTGTTTGAAATTTCCTTGTAATGACACAAGCAAGGAGGGACAGGAAAGAATAATATTTAAATCCATAAAAGGTGCTACAGAGTTTGAATGGTAATTACACCTGAAATATAAAGGTACCCTACCTTTGACCATCCCTAAAGATGTACTTTGAAATATGAGCACTATCTGACTTCAATAACTGCTTAAAATTAAAATAGAATAAAACTGTTCTGAACTAGAACTGGAGTTATACACCCCTTCACATAGATCTTCATTCAAAAAGAATTAAAACATACTGATAGCTTTCAATGGCAGTACTTTCTCTGAAGACTTATTCAGAGACGTACAGAAGTGGATCTGCTCACACACTTGAAGCCAGTTCACATTTGTGTTTTCTACCCTCAACTGCTTTAACATTCATTCTTCTTCATACAGGTGTGTGTATGGGAGAGACAGAAATGATATTCCTTCCAACTCACAGACTGACTTCTCCATCTATATGCAATTCAGATTTTAAAAAAGAAAATAAACCCACTAGCTTAAAACCAAACAGAATACATGTGTTATTGATAAAATAGACTGGAAAAAATAAGAAGCATGTGCACTGTCCCTAGAGACGTGGGAAGAGGTCCATCATTCTCACATCTATAACCCCACTGCTACCCTTGGAACAAAGCAGAGCAGAAGTGCACAATGAAAAACATCATTCCAGCAGGACTAAATGCTGAAGAAAGCATATTTCCATTTAATACTTATCATCTTCCTCCTACTCCTCCTGAGCCTACTTCTTCAAGATCTCCTAAGCTCTACATGAGTTAACTGAAAGTCTGGGTTAACCACAGATTTTCATGCCACAGTACCTCTAAAGGAGTAATCGTAATACACGTGAAAATACTCTTTATAGGAGGAGGAGGAATCTGCTCATCTTGTGGCATACAACAAAGTCACCATGTTGAAGAATCTAAGGTTATCAAAATTACATTTGATGGAATTTTTTTTTCTTCTATGGCTGTTTTTTTTTTTTTTTTTTTTGCTTTCTAACACCGTGGCATTTGAGATTCAGAAAAGAAGGAGGAGGTTGATGAGAAAGAAGCAAGGGTAAAATGGTGCCAAGAGTGGTGTTAGGAGAAAGAGCTGATCCTGCCTGTAACAGGCAACTTAGAAATGGTAGGTTGCTGTGAGCTGTCATTAATGGTGACATAATAGAGGCTTCCTGCTTTACAGGGCATCATTATCATGGATACAGAAAATATCTCAATTCAAGTTTTTTTGCATTTTTCCCTTTTTTTTTTTTTTTTTTTTTTTTTTAAATTTGGCCAGCAAAGAGCTTGCTGTGCTGCACTGATGAAATCACAGAAAGTTCTAAAACCATGTTGCACTGCAGCTGCCAAACATAATGATGGAGTCTGATGCACAGCAGTTCAGCTGGAAATTGCCAAGGGACAAACATGAAAAAAAAATCAGTGCTATATTCGCAGACACACAATTGCATGGTGCTTGTAAATGGCTCCTTTTATATATGTTTTGCTATACCTGTTTTTCAACTATTGCAATTTTTTCCTAAGTTATTTCGATGACAAACTTGACATTCTCTTTCTTCTCAGGCACTAACACCTTTCATTATTTTCTGGTAAAGAGATACATATGCCTATGTTAGTAAAAACAGTAATGTAAATGCATTTTTACTGAATATATCAATTCAAAAATGCAAAATCAAATATCCACTTGAGTGACACAGGAGCTGGAGTACAATCCACTTAAAGCTACATTTTGTCACGCTGCAATTTTTTTTCCCCAAATTAATTTGATAGGCAATTCTATTACAGAATGGGAATGCAGTAAATTATCCCACCCCTATCTTACAGATAACGGAGCAAATCATTACCTAGCGTAACTGAGTTTTAATTTGTTACAGCAGGAGAAGACAATTACAGGTCAACCTGTCAATGGAGTAATGTGAACAGCTGCAACTTGTTGACCGTTCTGGTATGCTATTGCAGGACTAAGATCACTCCCCTGCTAAGCAGCAGCAGATGGCCAGGGTTGCACAATTCTGCTTCTCAGTGAAAAGTAATTTGTTTTTCAGAATTGTTAGGTATGTAAAGAAAGATGATACAGGCAAGCTCTTCTTTAGGAATCACTGCATATCAGTAACAGCATGTGCCGGTGGTACAGCACAAGAATGTAAAGAGTTGAAAGGAACGTTTTAATTAGAAATATAAAAGCAGAAAAGCATGAAGATGGAAAAAGCATGGAAGTAGAAATGCTGAGAACATTACAGGAGAAAAAAAATTTCATTTTGTAACAGTGATGAAAAATAAAATTTTAAAACAAAATCTGAGGTCATGAAGAAAGAAAATAATCTTTTAAGGTTGGTTAAACAGTTTTCTTTTACACTTTGTCTATTCAAGTGAGGAAATCTGGAAGAAAATCTTAAAAGAAATGTTACTGCTCAATTCCCAAAAGCAAAGAAAACAACAAAAAAGATTTACCTGTGTCCTCATATATTTACATACAGGACTTGATTTACCTCTTACTCTGGTCTGTTCAAAGTTCTTTTATTTTTACCAGCATGAAAAAGGAATAACACTGCTGAATTAAAGAAACCTCACTGAAGAACACTTCCTCTACCTCAAATGACTGAAACTCTTTTTCCTCTACTCTTCCTAGAGCCCGTGATATTAAATATCAGCAAATCCTTTTGCTGACCACCTTAAATATGAATTTTCTGGATTGTCTGTGTAGCACACTGAGTAAAGGGTGACAGTGCATGATATTATCTATATACAACATAGATTGCCCAAAAAGTATGATGCTAAGAAAAGTGTAATTTTGGTGGTAGATTTTCAGCAGTCTACGGTTACTAAAAATATAGATCATTCCTTCTTTAACTGTGCTGCATTTTCTAACGTGAGATTCAGTTATGCTGCTATTTGGGCAAGTGGCATTTTGTTAATACATTTGTTCAATATTTTTTAAAGTCAAGCAGAGCAAGTTCCCTAAAATAACTTGTTTAAAAAGAATTTGTATTCAACATTGCTTATAAACAAACAGTGCTGAAAAAAATCCAGTCATTAGTGGTGAGTGGGAAGCCACTAATTCCCTGTTGTAGGTCCTAAGCCAACAATTCCTGCTAGTTTTAGGTTTTCATTTTTAAAGCTATTAAGATTAATCCTTTCAAAGCAAATAAAGCATTTCAAATGAATGTATGAAAACTGAAAGAGTTCTTGATTCTGCAAAGAGCTAATGCACTACTCACAGTTTCATGATGAAATTAAAATTTCTGATCAATTTTGCTATCATTCACTATCAATATCTCTAATGTTTCTCAGAATGCTGATGTGAGTGCAATATGAGATTAGGAAAGACGCAGTAAAATCAAGATCCTTTATTTGAGCATCTTTGCTCCAATGCATGACCTACACGCTAGCATTAGTCCCTTGTTTACACTTAGCCATCCATGTAAGAGGCTAACCTGGCTATATGCACGTTTGGCAAGCTCTTCTTTTTCCAGAAGGAGCTGCTAACCAAATATTTGTGATCTTCAGACAATACTCACTGGGTCAAAAGTCCAAAAAGTTTTGCCTTCTGGAATGATACACAGGCTTAAAGTGACGCTAAAAAATCTTACTACCATTAAATTCGTGAGGCATTGTGACCGAAATTATTGCTGTATGTTGAATCCCCTGCAGAGTGCTCACAGGCACTAATCTCACTAATTCTTCCTGTACTATGGCTTTACGTAGTATAGCTCAAAAAAAAGCCTATTTATATTAAATTAAATTTGTACTGCACATGTCCAGGATAAAATGATCAACTGTAATACACACTACATCTGGTCTTATTATTTAAAGACTGAAATGGGCTATAATGTAAATGTAACCTTTTCTATGGTTAATTCAAACATGGCTTTTGGGGAAAATATATTGTCAAGAATGTAGGAACTTTTTATTCATGTATATGCATACACCTACACATAGGCACACAGAGATGGGGTCTAAATAAAAATCAGTTACCCAACAAAATATGTAGGTAGTTTGGGCTGTAAGTGCTTTAATTTAAAAAGTTTTACCTTACAGGTAGCAACTGGAATACTCTGCTTCAAGTCTTCACTTTAAGAAAATTGAAAAATACTGCAATTGAGTAGCATTAAGGCATTACATACAGTCTTATTTTTTCTAACTCAGTTTTCTTTGCACATATGAGCTATCTGCTTGAAGGAAAATGGGGAAATGTCACCTCTAATAAACACACAATGCCTGTGGAAAATTAAGATTGTATTTGACAATCCTACAAAAGTACCAAGGAGACAAGTTGGGTAATGCTGATTATCTTCCAGATCTTCAATAGATTTTCAACACCCATTAAAATATTCATCTTCAAAGAGCTTGTCAGGGGAAAAGTAAAATGTGGTTATGTGGAACAAATTCCTTCATACAAAAATTCTTTTACACCGTTTCCTATCTGGGATCATCAGTGTTTCAGAAGGAAGAAGGGAATGTTTTGGATCATCACATTTCAGACTGAATTTGAAATGATTATTGTTTAATTTTGTGACAGTATCCTCTGATTTGACCAACATTACATGTCAGATTGCATTTCTTATTGCCTGAACAAACACACTAAACATTGTATTTTGAATCATCCGTCTTGATAGCAAAAGGATATATGGACGTTAACAGACTGTGCGAATACAAAATTATGCCCGAATCTGGTTACATATAATGAAATTATTATTAAAGCATCAATTAAAAAGAGTCAGTGCAAGGCTTGCTATTTGTTAAATAATGGGTGCCTTCAGAAAAGAGCATAGGACATAATCTGCAAGGTGTCACAATGGTACAATGTCAGCCAAAACCACTCTTCCATCATCTTCCAAAACCTTTGATTCAATTATAACCTTCATTTCATAAAAGAATTTGTCTTTCTTAAACATTCATGAAAACTAGGGTTGTATTGAACCAACATAGCAGGATGACAAAAACCAGCTGTCGTTCCACATAGTCCGTGTGTCTGGACTCTGCATTTCATCCAGCAAACCGCTACTGAGCAGCAGCCTGTGGAAAGGATAACTTCTGCTCATGGTACACCTCACTTGCTCTGAAATTGCTCCCAAACTAGCAGAGAGCAACTAGGGAAAAGATTTCTCCTTGGCAAAGAGTTGGACAGAAAACACTTCAATTTTAAAATCACACCAAACCAGTTGGAAAGTACTTGCAGAAGAAAATAAAAACATACATTCTTAAAAAAGAGATTCTGGACATTCCTAAAAATGAAAGACAATGGACAAGTCAAGTCTTCTAGTACTGGCAGATGAATTGGTGCAGGAGCCTTCCACTGCAGCCTGCTGATGTAATTGCTCTTCTAGCAATTCCGTAAGCTTTCACATCTAATGCCAAAAGATCCACATTCAGTCTCCAAAATAGACCCAAAGGAAGCTGTACAACAGCAAAGAGAACCTACCATCCCCAAAAGTAGGACTAGCCATAAAGTGTTCCTGGAAAGATTAAACTTTATTTAAGAGAGCAGTGAAGGTGCTCTGGATGCTGCTGCACCATCAGAGTTGCCTTCTTGTTTTGATGTGAACAGTAAGTCCTTTCTGATCTATCTCGACCAATCGATTATTCATTTCCTTTCTATTCTCCTTCCATCATGAGACCATCTCCAAGCAACTGAGAAATCAGGAGTTTCCCCTAGTGGTCAGTAAACTATTTTGCCTTTCTACTACCTGTCTTTAAAATTACAACATTCTGGAGACAATACCTGCTTCAAAATACAGCATTACAACAACATACAAAGGGAAACCTAATTCTAGTCAAAAATAAAATCATAACGAACTCAGAGCCATCTTTTTGTATCAGCTGACGTGTGCACTCAGAACAACAAAATATTCTAACCAGTTCTTTAAAAATTCCTGAAGGTCTGAAGGCATCTCTGATACTATTATTACTATTATTTTATTTTATAGTAAATACTATAGTACAGTGCACTATAAATAGTATATACCATACCATTATTATATCTCTAATAGTATCAGTATATTAGTGAGAAGGCAATACAACAATAAGTGCACTATAAATGATGGAAAAAGTATTTATTAACAAATGAGAGCAATGTAGCACATGCCTCTGCATAATCCTCTGGCTGCCTTATCACCTCTCTGCCCATTACTGTACTCTCACGAGAGAAGAAGCGCTGGGCCCTCCAGTGCAGCTGTTTGGCAAGCCTCTGTATTTTCATCTGCATAACACTCTCCATTATAAAATCCATTTCTATGGAGGGATTCTAAAACGTCATGCTAAGTCAGTCCCTGAGGAAGAGTGGTGTCTTGTGTTGTATAGATCTGTACATAAAAATCCATATAGATTAGGCTAATCTATGCGGATCAGATAATAAAAAATAATTTTCATAGCTATTCCACAGAAAAAAAAACCTCAACACATTGCTCTTGGGCCTCACTTCCTCCCTTGTCTACTAACACAGCATACATATCACATTCATGTCATACATCAGACTGCATAAAACATAAGATTTCAGCAGGCAACAAATTGTCTTCTCTCTCTGCATGTGCACAGAGCATCTTGTTCCTCTTCCTTACCTGCTAACATATTTAGTTCCTCTTCATACTCACATTTCCATAATTCTGGTTTTTCAAAGCTCTTCTTTTCAGTTTACCATATATGCATGGGGAGCACCAGTTCAACAGGGTTTATTTATCTACATGCACTTGCATCAAAACTGAATCAATGTAACCAAATCTTTGAGTAGGGAAACCTCTAGCTACCTTCTCCATGAGACAGAAGACACTCCAAGCTGTTTTTAGTAGCAGTCTCATACCTCAGTAACACCCTGCTATGGAAATGCATTACCAAACACTACACTCAGTAGCAACACTTGGGTTTTCCAGATAGTAGAGGGAATGAAAACTCACTCCCATGTGCCCAGCTCTCACATAGTGCCATGCAAATGCTTTCCTAAGCACCTTCATCACATCTATCTTCATTTGTCTCTGCTGGGAAATACTTAACTGCCACATATATTTTAACGACGCAAGAGGCAAGGCATAGATGATTTCTTCTTGGTTTCAGCAGATTTTTGGTTTTCTTTGTTCTAAACAATGTTTTTCACTATCCATTTCTCAGTGACACCAAGAGAGGACACAGGCCAACACACTATTAAGTACTGTTCAGAAGTAAGGACACAAAGCAACCCCTTGAATAACATTTGTTTGTGACGGAGTCTTCATCAGTTACATGGACAGAGAAAGAAGGTCTCCCATTTTTCCTATTCTGCTATGAATTTTGGGCAGAGAAGTTTATGGAAGGAGGCCCTGGCCTCAGGTGTGTTTATATTATCCATGTATCTGGTCTCACTGCAATGAAGTCATCCAAAGTCCACTTTCCACAAGGACACTATGAAAACATATAAAAATAAAAACATCCTGTTTCTCACTCTTAAAGGACTTTCTAGGCCTGGATGCTGAAACTTGGGCACAATTAAGAACTTGCCCAAGATGATGAGACAACGTGAATCAGTTGATGGACAAATGACATTTGTGGAGCATCATATGATAGACTAACAAATGGGAAGAGACACAAAAGCAAGTACAACAGTACAAAAGCAAGAGTAAACACTAAGTGAAAGCTTACCCTGGGTCCTAATTTGAGATCACTGTTTCTCTCTGCCTTCTCAACCCCTACAAACTCTCAAGCTCTCAGCTTGGTCTTTTTTGGACGGAAACGGAGCCTTTGCCTTCTGGTTTGAGGAGCTGGGAATTCACTACTCACAGTTGGAAAGCAAGAATTGTGATTGTCACTACGCAATCAGAACATATTTCTTTTCGAATGTGATGGTTTGGTCCTATTCTCCTCAGAAAACAAAGGAAAATCAATCTAGTAGGACCTTTCCGTATCACTAAGGGTTTTGCTCCTGGTTCCTAAAAAGATATAACTACTATATAAAGGGACAAATGACCCCAGCAGGCACTGCTTGAAAGACACATGGAATTTGTAGGTATCAGGTAGCAGTAAAGATGTACAGGAAAAATACAAGTATCTATTCACAGCCTGGGAACAGAGCTGCATGCAACACAAATCAGGGTAGATGCAGAGAATCCCAGAAGAAATTAAGTGGGAAGGGAAAGAGAGTAGAGATAAAAGCATTTATATGTATTTACATAGATTAAGCTGGGCAAATTGACCGCAAGCCAATATACACTTGTGGAAGTGGCTGACAGCAACTGATTCCAGGAAAAGGAGGGGAAGAAAATCGGAGATTTGCAAATGCTTCTAGGATATATGCATCCATGTAACAAGATAGAACAGCTGAAGAGAAGAAAGTGATTTTCTAGAGCCACAAAGAAATCTGCTTAGGAGAGCACCACTTGTTTGGCCCGAGGGAGAACAGAAATCAGATGACACGTGCATGCTCTGTCCTGTGAAATGGGGGGGAATACAGCACTAGAGTAACTAACTTTGGCTCTGTGGACTACATAAGCCTGTTTTTTATTTACTGCCAGTTTCTCACACATAAGTATAAGATACATCAAAATCAGAACTTTTGTTTTTAGTTATCACAACTGTTAAATAAACTTTATTTGAGACCTACTTTGCATGAAGACTTTGCCTAGTCTTCTGAAGAAAACTGCTTGCACTTACAAAACAAGGTGGCTTGAAATCTTTTCCTGTATCTGTACAAGTAGCCATAGTCAGAAAATTACCATCCCAACATGCTGCAAGAGGAACAGCTGGGAGATGCTGTAAGATTAGAAACAGGCAACAAAGAGACCAGGATGATTTATTACCTACTATACTGAGACTGGCATACTCATTTTTTTGTCCATGTCCTGCTTTTTATTGTGGCAATCTGCCTGTGCTGTGATTTGGCCATTCAGACAGGTCATGTCTCAGCCCACACACTCTGACATTGTTCCTATCAACCTATTTCAAAAATGTAGATATCTCTGCAAAGACCCATCAACAGCACTTCTAAATACTATGTTGGAATCCTTCTTCAGACTCTCAAAATCATAAGACTAATGACATGGCTCTTCCTTGACTACTATACTTAATCAGAAACTCACCCTGGAAAGTTCTGAAGAAAAATATTATTTTAGACATTCACTATCATGGCTAGCACTTCCAGACCTACTGGGCACGTCTCAGAGATCCCTGTTCTTGCAATGCAACCCCTAATCATACTCCGGACCTTCCTTCTCAGGGGAAACTGCCAAGGCCATGATGACTATCTGCAATCAAGCTTTTGCCTCCAGTTTCTGCTTCCCTATTGCTTGCTCTTAGTTGTTGTTGTTGGTGGTTTTTTTTAAACAACACTGAAGGAATGCCCAAGAACTGTGCTCATCTCCAGAAGGCTCAGCCACTGCAAAAGTTACACATTTATTTAGTGCATTTATTTCTCAAAAACAATGACTATATGAAGCAACAAAACAAAAACAGATACAGATGGCTAGGATACAATACTGGCACAAAAAGTTGTGAATATCTTGCTGTTCAAATTGTCATCTTTGGTCTACCTCTCACTCTGATGCACTCTCGATTTAAAAGTATGTTCTTGATTTCATGTTGATTTCATGACTTCATGCCATTTATACTAGTGTCTTGTTATATCTATGAAGATAAATAAATATATTAATTAATGAATAGATTAAACTGATGCACACAGGTTTTGTTCCCTAAAATGCTAATCACTGGGTGGATTCCTGCAGCATTAATGATGCTAACGGCATGCTGGCAGTTCCTCTTCCCAGTTTCTCAGTGCTAGCAGAAATCTCTCATTTGACCTTGGGCAAGGCATTTAAATTCCCCATGCCTGTGTTTTCTCATCTGTAAAATTAAGGCTATAATGCCTACCTACTTCACAAGAGGGACAATGTTAAATTTAATGTATTAATGCTTTAAAGTGTTTTCAGACAGCTGGATCAAACCCACCACAGACTGTAAGTTATTATTAAATTATGCTTCACTCAGTTAAAGCTGTTGCATTACCGTATCTGATTAAATAAGGAAAAATATTGAAGTGACACCTTCTAGATTTTTTTTTCAGATAAAAGTGATACTCTTTCACCAGCCTAAAGATTAACTTGAAGACTTATTCTGGAGAAAGAAAGAAGGCAAGGAAATGTAGTAATCCGCAAGTGAAGTGAAAGAATCCTGAAGAGGATGATTACCAGGGCATTTAAACCAACAGTGAGGTAGTGCAGCAGGCAGTCGCCCCCTGTGCCCACTGTAGTACATCAGTCTCTGGCAGCAATGTGGTCTCCATTTGTCTCAGTGCTGGTGGCTTGGGAGCGCACCCTCTGTCCCATCATGGTAAGTACTGTGTTTGGCCTCCGCTGGGAGCAGTGGAGCACAGGTTGTGGCGCAGCAGTCTCTTCCCTGGTAGAGCCAGCCAGCTCTCAGGCACAGCTCAGATACACTCTGTTCAGTCACAGCAGCTAATCCATTCATGACGAATGTGGAACATTAAAATGTCAGTTATAGAAAGGGAAGATGTGTTGCAGGAGAGTTGTTCGTACCTGGTGCCTTGCCTATATCTCCTCTTGACCTGATGCGCGAGGCCTGGTCTTGTCCTGTGATCTCACATCAGGGTCTTGCTGTGTGGGGGGAAAGGGAAGGAGTGTTTGGAGCAAGAGCTGCAGGAAGATGAGAAGGGTTTTTGACAGCATGTTGAGGTGGATGTTGTACTGGTGTTGATGCCGCAGGTCCCAATGCCATCAAGGCATTTCTTGTGGATGACAAGGAATCTAGGAAAGTAGTGATTAACATGCATATCAGTGTGATTGACAAGCTATGTTGCCTGCTTTGTGCTAATGTATTGCACGGAAAACACCTAATCTAGGCATATCAGAATTAGCACATATGTTTAGAGTACAGACTTAAATCAGAAATATTTAACATCTGTCCCAATGAATACAGAAAAACTGCTGATGGATCTTTCTGCTCAATAAACCACGGAGATCAGATTCTGTCTAGTGGTGAAACATTTTTGACTAGCAAAGTTCCAATGGACACTAGGCAAACTTGCTTTCAGATTGCGGAAAAGACCAATGCACTTGCTTTCCCCTTCGTCCATCCCCAATTTATGACTCCAAAATAAAGGAAAAAAAAATAAGTACAACATTTAGGTTCGATAACCTTTTGATAACAGCGTACTATTAAATATACGCAAACCAGGGAGACATAAACAAAATAATCAGGGTTGATGTTGTCTAACTTCCAAATCTCCCAAGAAGACTGCCATAGAGGTTACAAAGTCTAGGGTTTTGTACATGTATCTCTTCTGACAACATATTGCATATATCAAAGTATCCATTCTCTTTTTTTTTCTTTTTCTTTATCAGAACAGCACAGAGGCTGGACTACATTTTTTATTATAGTACCAGTCAAAGATCACATAACTTTCTACACAATTAAGCTACTTCAACATAAGATAAAAGCAACGATGCCACGTTTCTTTCCTTGAATCTCTGCAGAACTGACGCTGCATAAAATGTGCACAGTAACTCCTAGGGTTAACATGATGTGTTAATTCTTATATTCTGTTGGTATCACACTCAAATGCTCCTTCTCAATTTTCTTCTTTTAAACAAGCCATGAGTAAGCCTTTGCAATAAACTTGCTTTTTTTTCCCCACCTTATCTTTTATTAAATCTATGTCAAGTGCCTGAAGATGATTTCATAATGACATCTCTTTTACTTACTTGCTTATTTGGCCTACTGCTAATTTTTAAGACTCTGGTATAATTTAACACATGATCATCCAGAATCACCCTCCTGCTGCCAAAAACAATCTGCGTCCTTTGATTGAAAGATCAGCTACTTCCTATGGCATTTTTATGCCAAATGTTATCTCTGGATACTCTCTCCGCAGCAGAGTTAACATTTTGCAGTCCAAGTGAAATAGTACCTGTAAATTCTATCAGATGATTAACTGTGAGGAACTGAATAACCATATCCCTGAGTGGTAACCACGGAAATGTGTTTCCAGAATATCCTCAACTAGGAGATCAGTAGCTGTGCAGTATAACGGTTTTCTTGCACCTCTAAATTCAGTGACACCATGTCTTCTAATATTTACAGCTCCACCTTACAATATCTAGTTTATGCCTCCCAGCTAGGCTGGCTAGAGGAACAATCACATGATTTATGTGTGAAAGCCATTTACCCAAAATAAACTACAGTAAAGTATGCTCAAAGGTACAATATAAGACTGCCATTGTCTGGAGAAAATAAAGCATGTAAATTTGTATTTCATTTAGGAATAGTGGAGCAATCAATGCTTCCAGTAATGTCTGGAGTAATGGATTCAGTGGGCTGTTGCAGGGCAGTGGGCCATTTAAGCAGCAAGTTAATTTCCTGATACTATACTTATCTACAGTATAAAAAACATTATAGATAATCATTTGGCTAATTAAGAAAGTAAGCATAAACAGTTCTGTGTGTGAAGGAAAAAGTGTAAAGAAGGAAAGTGAGAACCAGGTGACAGAACAATTACTCAGATAGAATGAAAAGAACATTGAGCCATGAACAGAGGGAGAATGCAGGGGATTGCTGAAAGAAGTGAAAGGAAGGGGAGGAGACTGCAGAAATGGTCATCACCCTCTGAACTGTTAAGAGACTAGCCCCCTAATGCAGATTCTTCATTAGCAGTGATTGAGAAATGACTGAGAAGTTTTCATGTTATACTACCCCAGAAGAATAAAAAACAGCATATTCAATAATTTACTTTCCCCAACTTGACATATCTATTCCGTAGTCTATATTGTTCCTCAGTGAAAGAGGAGAGGGAATGGGAGTTGCCTGTACTGCATGACGCAGCAAGTGCATTTATATTCCCTTCCACTGGCAGCTCCCCTGAGAAGGCCCCGCATGTGGAGAATACAGAAGCAGCAGGACAGACCACCACAGTCATCACAAACCTCCTGAGCCCCTGAGGTAAAGACCATGTCTCCAGCACTGCAGATAAGAAGCAATTTCAGTGACATCTGGTAGAATTTGCCAGATGTTCACAGCTGAATTCAGGCTTGGTAAGACAGGAAGAAATGCAGATCTTATGTGAAGGAGATGCACAACATAGAAGAACTGAGAAAAAGCTGCAGAAATTAATGTTGAAAGAGATAAGCAAAGAAAAAAGCAGATCCTACTTCACATGACCATTTCTCAAGCATACTTTAAATTGTAAGTGAATACCCTCTCTAATCATGATTTTGTCAAAAGGTATGTCTCCTTGTCAGCAATGAACAGAGATAGCACTCTTCATTTAAAACTGAGGGAAACTGCTAACTTAAGACACATGCATCAAAGATCTAAAGACCGACAACGGAAGTATTTAGTAGCTTTGTCAGTTGCAAAAGCTGGAACTCTGTACTTGTCCATTTTGAATTGTTTTCTTTTTTTTTTCCCAGTCTGTTTCTTCAGTTCATCAAGATCACATTAAATTTTAACCCCATTCCCCAGCTAACACCAGGGAAAAAAAAAAACATTCACAGAAATCTGCAATCATGTCCTGAAGTTCTGTGCAGACGTCAGCTAGGAAGCACATGTTACATTTTTACTTTTAGATTCCAGCAGAAATGTTTGCAGGTTATGGCCCTAAGCTTTGTGGCTTCTGACTTTCAAAAGGTTTTCAAATATATTGTCCAAAACTACTAATTTCCCTTCAATAGCTATGGAGGTCATATCACAAAAGCAACTTGAAGCTACAGAACATAACCGCAAGTCATCTGGCTGAAATGGTTCCCAATCTTAGGGTCATCGATTTAAACTGCATTAGAAATATTCATTCTGTTTTATCAGACCTATTACTTACGGAGTTTTCAATAAACAAACCAAGGATCTGCTGTTTCCATCAATTCTTAGCTTTGGAGAAGCAACCACAGTTCCAGTTCCAGTTATCTGAAGACATTCAGTGAGACTCATAAGAGTTGCAAAAAAAAACTACTTATCTTCCAAGCTGAGGAATTAGCAGCAACCTGAAACACACAACTCTTTTCTCAGGCTGTTTGCTTTGTTGGGGAGATCTTTTCATCTGCCTGTTCATTATTAAGAGAGAGAACTTGTTTATCTGCCAGATGACTGTTGAAATGCAGAGTACAGGAGTAGTGAATAATCTACTCATTTACTTCACTGTGTTTTTGCAAAGCACTTATGGCCAAATACAGTTTTGTCAGGCATCAATTAACATTAATCAACATCAATCTATTTTCATTTCTGCTGTTCCTTCAGAATTCAAGATATATATGGATTATAAGAATGTAATGTCCCTTCCTGCATCCATTTCACTATGCACTTTAGCTTTGCCATTTGATAAGGATCTTTTTTTAAGCCATACTATTTGATGTTACTAAGACTTTGCAAATCTTCAGCTACAAAAGGAGTGGGGTAGCATGCATGACTTTGACCATTTAAAATAAATGGTTAAATGAAATACTCAATTGTTACAAATTCCAATTATCTTTCAAGTTTCCTATTATACAGTAAACCTAGGTAATCTCATACATAGTTCCTCTACAGTGGTTTCCACTTCAGACAAAGCAGGAAACTATCAGTCTGTCAATACTTCAAATGTCTAGATATCCCTGAAATTCTTTCAGTACTTCCCAAACAGGCTCAATGTTGCTGATCTCGCTAGAGAATCAGCAAGTCAGAGAATGGATGGGGATGAAAAGGACCTATGGGGATCATCTAGTTCAATGCCCATGCTCAAATCAGGGTCAACAATAGCTGCTAAGCATTGTGTCCAGTTGGGTTTCGAGTACCCATGGATGGAGACTGCACAACTTCTCTAAGCAACCTGTTCCTGTGTTCATCCATCTTCACAGTAAAAAAATTAAAATGGACCAGGACCCCCATGGCCTTTTCTGCAAAAGCTTCTTCCTGCCTGGCCAGCCTCAGTGTCTATTGCTTCCTGCGTTTATTGCTCCTTAGGGGCAGGACTTTGCATTTCCTTTTGCTGAACTTTGTAAGGTTCCTGTCTGCCCATTTCTCCAGCCTGTCAAGGTCCCTTTGAATACTAGCACACCCATCTGGTACATCAGCTTTTTCTCTACTTTTGTAGTCACTTGCTACAGCTTCAGTTTGTGTCTATCATCCAGATCATTACTGAGCAATACGGGTCCTAGTATTGATATCTGAGTTCAGAAAACTTTCAGTCTACCTCAGTGTCCTCCTATGTGTCCTATATATCATCATTTCATGAGCTCCTTGGTCATTTGTGTTGTTGGAAAGTTACCATCAATGCTCTCCAGAAACCTCCTGCACTGCTTGTACTCTGCTTTGTTGTTCCTCCAGCAGTCTTGAGATTGATAGAAGTACCCCTTGAGAAGAAGAGATGATAGCTCAATACAGTAGTTCCATTTTACCTTCCTCCTAGTGATTCACCAAATATAATTGTTTCACCTTCCCTTACAAACAATATTTCAAAACCAAAGTTTGATCTAAATTTTGCACATCATGTCTTCCAAACCTCCTAACTATCTTGGTAACCTTCTGCTGGACTCATACCAGTATGTCAATGTCTTTTATGCAGGAACCCAAAATTGGTTCCTGTTAACATCATCTTGTGTACCCTCTGTACAGAGCCCGGCCCCTCATCATCAATCACTCCTCCAGTCTGGTGTCAGCTATAAACTTGATAAGGGCACACTCCATCCCATCCTCAGGTCAATAATGCAGGCATTAAACAAAATCAGCTCCACTCTTGGTCGACCTCTGAAGGACACCACTGCCAACTGTCCTGTCTTCTCAGACCATTCAATATAGCAAAGTTTAAATGTAAAATATCATTATTCTACATTTCTACTTTCAGAAATTTTAAAGACTCTTATCTGACTAAGTTCATTTTCTTTATATATGAATTTCTTACTCTATCATAAATGCTATTTCAATGCATGTTTCTACTTTAATACAATCAAATCTATCTTAATTGCTTGATTACCGTAGGTAAGTGCAAATGCTTCTTAAGGAATACATTCTCAATCTCTTGCCATTACAAAGAGAAATTGAGAAAAAAAGTTTCAAATAGATAAAATGTATTCACTAAGTCTGAAATTTTTAGCAAGGTATATTTCTTCAAATTCAGATGGGATAATATAAAGAAAATGTCTACTTTGCTCAGGTTAAAAAGACACCATGAAAGGGCTTGCAGGCACTTGGCTTCTTATTTGATGGCTACACATTACAAAGCTCTTTCATATTTTTGTAGTATCATCCATTCCAGGTATTCAAAACTCATGAGTCAGGCTCCAATGTATCATGAAACTGTATCTAATAATGATAAATTTTTATTGCCTATTTTATTTGCTTTTTGATTTCTGAATGCATCCTATTACCTTTTCGAGTTTCACCCTGCAACCACACAAGAGACTTCTATTTTTAAATGAAAGCATTAGAGAGGCTTCCTGACTGATAATTCATCACACCACCTTTCTCACTGCTTCCAGCATTCACTTCAGAGATCTCTCCTACTTGTGTTTTTTTCTTTTCTTGTGTGTGATGGAAAGTCTCCAAGACAGATAACTTCACTTAAGAGTGAAGACTTAGACTTTTCCCAACTTTCCTAATGCTCCCAAAAAGCCCTTTTGGGGCACTCACAAGTACAAAGAAGGAAAGGTTGATTGGGGGCAACCTTTACCTAAGACGGCAGTGAAAGAAGCAATTATATATAAAAGCTCAAACAAATAAAAGGAACCGTTTTGCATTGTGTAGTGGATAACACAAAAAGTGGATCAACTAACAGTCAAATAAGACAGGCAATTCTGATAAACAATGTGTATTAATCCAGTGCAGCCAGAAACCACAATCGTAGAGTCCTACTTCCGATGTTTGGGCCAATTAATATTTAATTAACCCTACTAAAATACAACAGCAAAAAGAGAAGGTTTTTTTGGGTTGGGGGCTTGGATTTGTGCTGTTGTTTTAGTTTGGATTGGGTTTTTTTTGTTTTGTTTTGGTTTTTTTTGTTGTTGTTTTTTTTTGTTGTTGTTTTTTTTTAGAGGATCTAAGTTGAATAAGTCTCCTGGATTGTGTTGATACTTGGGATTTACCTCCTTTTTCAAATCAGGCATCACAGGGATTTCATCAGATGGCTGGAAACAGTGCTTAGGATAGCTGAGTGTCTATCTTTCCCAGTTGTGTAAGACCTTCTTCCAACAGAACCATCCACAAGCCTCCAATCAGTTTTATCACTCATTTCTGAATACCTTCTATTACTCCTGTATTCATATTTATGATAGAATAGAACACAGCTCTTATATAGATGTGTATCGCTGATTTGTCTAATGTCTGTTTATAATACTGTACCCGCTATTTTCCATTTCATTTGTTATGCATTGCACTTTGATTTTAATATATTTGCTTTCCTGATACATCTGCTCAGGGAAAAGGAATTTTAATTGAAAACTAAACTTGAACTCACTTAGAATATGTGAAATATAGCATATCATTTTATACTGTCTTACAAAATTAATTACATATGATTACATATGTCTGACAGGACAGTTTGAACTGTGGCTGAAGTACTGCAGTGATGATAAACAACTAATTGCTAAGTTTGGCAAAGGTGATTATAATTAGGCTGTCAAAGGATCAGTGTCAGAACAGTCCTGTTTAACATTTTAATTTTTATATGGAAGGAATAAACAACTGGTTAATTTGCTGGAAATTTGCAGATGTTATTAAACTGGGTGCTACTGAGAATACCAACAAAGACAAGAAAATAACAGCAATAACAACAATAACAGCAAGGAACTTAGTCTAGAAATATGTTTAGAAAATAACAAAAGAGATTAAATTTTGGATGCTGCAAAATCATTAATTATCCTAGCATCCTGCAAAATGAAGATATTCAGTAACAAAAATAAGTCTGAATGCAGTGCTAACAGAAGTACTAGCAGCACAAAATTAGACGTGAAGTATCCAGAGGAAGTAAACAAAAGATTACCAGATAATATAGGCAGATACTGGGAGGTAACAGTCCCTCACATGCAAAGTTACACTTCCACTAATGAGTTTAATTCTCAGACACTAAATGATTGGTCTCATGTCAAAACATAGATGGTACCCAAGCACTCTATTACCACATACAGACATGAAGGTATTCGTTGGATTAGAGAAGATGAGTTCATGAATAGGAACAAGAAAGAAAAGTATGAATGCACAACTTTGCAAAGCAGCTGGTCAGAAAGTTAATGGTCTTTGTGCATCAGAACACTACAAAGAACAAATCCCCATCTGTATGACCAAATATATCGTGCAGATTCATTTGACCAAACTTAGATGGTTAAGCTAAATATTCTAGTTCATTTCTGTAGACAGTGGAAAGAAATAGCCTCTTCAAGGATAGAATTTGTCTCACCCTAAAGCAGACATCCATATGTGTACCCACCTTGACTATAAAAACTGACTAGCTCAGACATACATATCTAAAAATAGATGTGATGAATCAGACAATATAACACCTTTGTATCCATTATCACATAGTTCAAGTCAGCTTTCCTGGGTCTACCTATACATTTAGGTCCAGTTTATGGATCATGTCTTAAGAAGGGAGATGAACTTTTTTTTATTTAGGAATTCTATCAGTCTGAACTATCTGTACTTAGGTAAAAGTGAGAATGAAGTAATTCTGATGACTATCAAGGCAGGATACCCTACAAGTAAAGCGTATTAGAAACTGGTCGTTTAACAGAAAGTAATGGATGCTTTAGAAAAGCCATCATTCCAATATAAAAAAAAAAATTATGAGAAATAATTATCTTCCAGAAATTTAAATAAAGTGACTATGAAACATAAGAGGTCTCACACAGAAGAGATGAAACCAAAAGCAAAAGGCTAGCCTTCGGGATTCAAAATCAGCCACAATCCCACAATTTTTCCTACAATACTGCATAGGAATACACATTTACATATACAGACTATTTAGGTAATTTAAAGTCAAAGTATACACTGCATCTGTTCTATCATTTCCACTGAAAAAACTGCATATTTATATATGCAGTATGCAGTAGATAAAGATTAACAATCTTTCACTGATATATGAAACACTCAAATCTTAAAATATTGTCACTGTCTCATACTAATGAGTTTTTTTGTCATCAGGGAGATGGGTTTCAAATTTCTCTCGAGCAAAAAAGGCCACACTGTGGTTCTGTGTACCAAGAAGTCAAAACCGAAACAATTACAGTTGTGAGTATCACCTGGCTCTCAGCAGCATTCCAAGAAGGAAGAGTAAGTACTCTCTATACACTAATAACTCAAGGACATGCCAGAGTTTCTAGTGATATTTTTACCTTCACATACTACTTAAAAACAAATAGGGCTCTCTTCCTATATCAGATTTCTATCCTTGCTCTTCTTTGGATCTCAGTGTGACTGTAGGAATAAGAGAGGCAATTGCTATGGGAACCATGCTTCTTCAGCATGAGGATGAAGTAGGAGTCAAGCAGGCGAGGGAATGGTGATACTCTTCTGCTCTCTCCAGAAAGTAATTCAGCAAATGATGTAACTCCTGGAAATTCTGCCATGCAGCAGAAAAATAAACAGGCTTCATCTGTTTATCACAATTGATAGAAAAGGGTGAGTTGAGGGTCCAGAGGGACCTGGACAGGCTGGAGAAGTGGGCCCACAAGAACCTAATGAGATTTAACAAGGCCAAATGCAGGGTGCTGCACTTGGGCGGGGGCAATCCCAGGAATTTATACAAACTGGGGGTACTTATACAAACTCCTCGAGAGCAGCCCCGCAGAGGGACTTGGGGGTCCTGGTGGACGAGAAGCTGGACATGAGCCAGCAGTGTGCACTGGCTGCCTGGAAGGCCAACTATGTTCTGGGCTGCATTAAAAGAGGAGTGGCCAGCAGGGAGAGGGAGGTGATTGTCCCCCTCTACCCGGCTCTTGTGAGGCCCCATCTGGAGTATTGTGTCCAGGCCTGGGGCCCCCAGCACAAGAAAGATGTGGAGCTCTTGGAACCAGGAGGGCGACCAAGATGATCAGAGGGCTGGAGCACCTCTCCTATGAGGAAAGGTTGAGGGAACTGGGCTTGTTTAGTATGGAGAAGAGAAGGCTCCAGGGAGACCTCCTTGTGGCCTTCCAATACTTGAAGGGAGCATATAAACAGGAGGGGGAACGATTGTTCACGAGGGTGGATGGCAATAGGACAAGGGGGAATGGTTTTAAACAGAGACAGGGGAGATTTAGGTTAGATATTAGGAGGAAGTTTTTAACACAGAGGGCGATGATGGACTGGAACAGGTTGCCCAGGGAGGTTGTGGATACCCCATCCCTGGAGGCATTCAAGGCCAGGCTGGACATGGCTCTGGGCAGCCTGGTCTAGTGGTTGGCGACCCTGCACTCAGCAGGGGGGTTGAAACTCGATGATCTTTGAGGTCCTTTTCAACCCAGGCCATTCTGTGATTCTATGATTCTATGAACATGATCCACAATCGGCTGTACAGAGATGACAGTATGATCGTAAATCTCACAGATATGGCATTATGTATTACAACAAATGAAAAACAGCATCAGTGATGTTTAGCCAGAAATAACATGTGAAAGGACATGAATGGTACAAGTTTGCAAGAGATGCAGTAAATTCTTCACCCTCAGAAGATCCTGAATAAAAACTAAATGTCTTTCGAAAGGAGATACTGCTGTTCTGAGCAAGGCTGGTGAAATCTGACATAGGAATCACTGGATGGACGAAGTGAATGTTGCACACAGGTTTGAGCGAAGCAAGTCAAAACTTGCCTATTTTGCAACTTAATCTACTAGCAGGTTTTGACCAAGTTAGGACAGACAGCAGTAACATCAAAAACTAGAAGCAAAGAATTAGTGGTTCTTGTTATAAGCACACTGCATTCAGCCTGCTAACTCTTCTATCACCACACCTATTGTTGCCAAGATTATTGTATTAAAGTGATTACTAGCATACCGATAGCTATATGCTGTTATCCTTTTCAAGGCCTACATGTTTTCTTTTGCTTTTCAGTCACCCAGTTTTCTTTGCAGTTTGGTATGCAGGTGCACCACAAAAAGAGAGGTTTTCCAATATTCTTGTCAGTTCCTCATGTGTTTTCCCATACAGGTGTTCCTGCAGTTCTCCATAAAATGTCTTAGACCCAAGGCCTCACTGTGTTAAAAGCACACCTGTATTATAGCACCATGATGACTGCAGCTCCTAGAACAAACTTAGGATGAACTGTATCTTATCATTGCATTTCTAGCCAATCCACAGGTTATAATGTGTATTTTATTAACACTGCATCTTGAGTTAAGTTAAAAAAAAAATTACACTGAAGTTCATTATTCTTGCTGTGATAGTGGTTTCTGGCTATGTAGAACCTACAGATGAGACCTTTTTAAGGCACATTTACCTCATCAGAAATCAATAAAAGAGTCTTTAGTGTAAATGAGAATCAGATCAAGAGCATTTTTCCTATGGTAATACAGGAACCTACATGATTGCTTTCATCAATAATGTTTTAATAATTTAACAGATATCAAATAAATATTATAAAGCAATTCCAGCTACCCGTCAAATCTTTATATATGTTTTACAATGTACTGAGGAATTCTTATTTCTATTAATGTTGGTTTGGAATCACAGCATCACTGGGACAAAATGGTGAATGCACTACAACATAC